>NC_092382.1:105512124-105699624 GCF_030028105.1 Mobula birostris
GACATGCCTCTTACTGTGGCTTAGACACACCCCAGACCATGACACAGATACTGCACTCACCGTGACACCACCAGAGTCCTCACTCTGACATATCCCCCACCGTGACATCGAGATTCACTTCATTTTGACCCGTTACACTTCCGCCGGTACAGAAAAAGAAGGCTTGTCACAGTGACACCACCACGTCCCTCACAGCAACTCGAACAAATCCCGCACTGAGACAGGGAATCAACCATCACCACGATTGTGACGCAGACCCCATTGTAACAAAAACAAAATACCTTTACCGGGACACTGATATACCCCTCAGCGCCACACAGACACGACCCTCACGGTGGCGGCGCCGCCCCTCACTGTGCCACCAGTACACCCATCTCTGTGACACACTTCACCGTGACAGTGACACGGTACTCTCTGTGACTAGTTCGGTAGCGTGACGCTGACACACTCTGAACACTGAACATCGTTCCCCATCTCTCTCAGTATCACAGATTTGTCAGTCTCAGATCACCTCCGAAGTAGACAATCAGCTCCAACGGGAAGATTCTCACGAGATGAACAGGACCTAGCGCCAACGTCGACTACAATTTGATGAGTTAAACTCAACTCTTGTATCCAAGATATCTGAGATTTCCTACCTGGATCTCTCCCAGAGAACCTGTGTCAAGATTATTTCTGCTCTCAGCTCTAATCTGTCCGTTCTCAAACGAATGCGCACTGAACTCCGTCACCAGTTCACTGACATGGAAACGAAGTACAAATCCGTCAACGAAACCAAGGCTCAAATCTGTGATTTTTTGATCAGCAGAAGAGGTGAGGCATCATCTCCCTCTTTAACCCGCTCCTCATCACTCAGCAGTGCCTCTCTCTGGCAGTGTGTGATGGGATCGCGGAGAGACAGCTTCAGTCTGTGTCTGACTCCGGGAGTGAGTGATGGGATAGTGCAGAGGGAGCTGCTGTATGACACCGTTTTGAGTGATTGGATGTTGTGGAAGGGGAATGACACAGTGAGAGTACCATGGGAAGGTGTGGATGGAATTTCACTATCTGCTTGGCCCCCACGGGTGGGGGTGTCATGGAAGGTTCAGAGAGAGGTTCCCTCAGTTACATTCTAGAGAGTGTATGTTGGGACGCTGTGGAGGGAGCTTCACTCTGCGTCTGATCCTCGGAGTGTGTGGTTCGGCCGCGGGGAGAGAGCCTCATTCTGTGTCTGACCACGGCTGAGTATGATGGGTCAGTGCCCGGCAACAGGTTCTGTGATGAGAAGTTGCGGAGGGAGCATCACTGTGTTGCTGACCACAGGAGTTTGTAAAGGGTAGATGCAGAGGGAGCTTCACTCAACTTCTGAACCCTGAAGTGTGTTAGGGATCCAGTCAGCCAAGTTGGCTCAGGGTTAAGAAGGCATACGGTACATTGGCCGTCATCAATCGTGGGATTGAGTTAAAAATGGCGAGATCTAATGTGCAGCTATGCAGGACCCTGGTCAGACCCCACTTCCAGTACCGTGCACTCCACTCCAGGAAGGACGTGAAAACCACAGGAAGGGTGCAGAGGAGATTTAGAAGGATGTTGCCTGGATTGGGGAGCATGCCTTATGAGAATAGGTTGAGTGAACTCGGCCTTTTCTCCTTGGAGCGACGGAGGATGGGAAGTGTCTTGATAGTGGTGTACAAGATAATTTAGAGGCATTGATCGTGACATTCAGAGGCTTCTTCTCAAAGCTGAAATGGCTAGCGCGTGAGGGCATATTTTATGGTGCTTGGAAGTAGGTACAGTGGAGATGTCAGGTGTTACTTTTTTACGCAGAGAGTAGAGAGTGCGTGGAATGGGCTGCCGGCGAGCAGTGCTGGAGGCGAAACGACAGGGTCAGTTAAGAGACTCCTGGAGCTTAGGAAAATAGGAGGTTCCATGGTAAGGAGATGTTCGGCTTCAGGTGTCCTGACACTTGGTGTTCGCGATGGACGGTGTGGAGGGACCTTCACTCTGTATCTAACCGCTGGAATGTGTGCTGGGACGGCTGGAGGGAGCTTCACTTTCTGTCTGACCCCAGGAGCGTGTGATGGGACGGTATGGAGGGAGATTCACTCTGTGTCTGACCCCGGGAGTGTGTGATGGGACGGTATGGAGGGAGCTTCACTTTCTGTCTGACCCCAGGAGCGTGTGATGGGACGGTATGGAGGGAGATTCACTCTGTGTCTGACCCCGGGAGTGTGTGATGGGACGGTGTGGAGGGACCTTCACTCTGTATCTAACCGCTGGAATGTGTGCTGGGACGGCTGGAGGGAGCTTCACTTTTTGCCTGACCCCAGAAGTGTGTGCTGGGACGGTGTGGACGAAGATTCACTTTGTGCCTGACCCCAGAAGTGTGTGCTGGGACGGTGCGGAGGGAGATTCACTTTGTGTCTGACCCCGGGAGCGTGTGATGGGACGGTATGGAGGGAGATTCACTCTGTGTCTGACCCCGGGAGTGTGTGATGGGACGGTATGGAGGGAGATTCACTCTGTGTCTGACCCCGGGAGTGTGTGCTGGGAAAGTGTGGACGAAGATTCACTTTGTGTCTGACCCCAGGAGCGTGTGATGGAACGGTATGGAGGGAGATTCACTGCATGTCTGACCCCGGGAGTGTGTGACGGGACGGTGTGGAGGGAGATTCACTCTGTGTCTGACCCCGGGAGTGTGTGATGGGACGGTATGGAGGAAGATTCACTGCATGCCTGACCCCGGGAGTGTGTGACGGGACGGTGTGGAGGGAGATTCACTGTATCTCTGATCCCGGAAGTGTGCAATGGGACGGTATTGTAGGGAGATTAATTCTGTAATTAACTGCAGATGTGTGTGTGATGGACGGTGTGGAGGGATCCCCATTCTGTGTCTGACTCCCGGCGGATGTATTGGGCGTACGGAGGGACATTTACTGTTCTTTTTTTCTCAGTTCCAGAGCAAGCATGTCCCCAGGACTGGATCGGAAATGAAGACAGCTGCTATTTTATATCCACATTTGCAAGATATTATAATGCAGCGAAAGAATATTGTGATAAATCTGAATCAAACCTTTTTGAAATCAGTTCAAAAGAGGAAATGGTATGTGTCATATCCACGGAAGTTATATCCACGCTATAGTGAATCTCCCTCCACACCGTCCCATCGCACACTCCCGGGGTTATATACAGAGTGAATCGCCCTACACACCGTCCCGTCACAGTCTCCCGGGGTCAGGCACAAAGTGGATCTCCCTCCACACCGTCCCATGACACACTCCCGTGGTCAGATACACAGTGTATCTCCCTGCATACTCGTCCCTTAACACACTATCGGGGTCAGGTACAGAGTGAATCTCCATCCACCCTGTCCCATCACACACCTCTGCGTTCAGACACAGAGTGAAACTCCCTCCAGTCGGTGTCCATCAAACATGCCCGGGGTCAGACACAGAGTGAAGCTCCCTCCAAACCATCTCGTCACACATTCCCTGGGTCAGACACAGAGTGAGTATCCCTCCATACCGTCCCATCACATACTCCCGGGGTCAGACACCGAGGGACTCTCCCTCCACAGCGTCCCATCACACACTCCCGGGGTCAGACACAGAGTGAAGCTCCCTCCACACCGTCCCATCACACACTCCCGGGGTCAGACACAGAGTGGAATCTCCCTCCGCACCGTCCCATCACACACTCCCGGGGTCAGACACAGAGTGAAGCTCCTTCCACATAGTCTTATCACACACTTCAAGGATCAGATACAGAGTGAAGCTCCCTCCACATAGTCTTATAACAAACTCCCTGCGTCAGACACAAACCTTTACCTCACGCACAACCGGTGTCAAACTTAGAGTGGCACTCCTTAAATTGTTCCTGATTTCAATTATAAATTGATCACACTAATTTCACAGAATTTTATTAACAAAGCTCTCCGCGAACAAGGCAGTTCGTACTGGATTGGAAAATGCAAACCCGGGTGAGATTTCAGGTCATTCAGGTTTCTGATGCGAGTGTGGGCCATGGGATTAGTTTGGGGACTGACACAGGTTGCGAGGATGGACTGTGCAGTGGGTTTAGTTTTGGGACTGGGACCGCGAGGATGGACTGCTTGTGGGAAGTGGGATCTGTTTCGGGACGCACACAGGACTGTGGCGAGAGAGTGTGCCGATGGATTCATTTGTGCAGAGGCACTGGTCTATGGGGAGAGACTGGGGAAATGGAGGGTGCTTGGGGACTGACTCATGTCTGTGGCGGAGGTGGGATAAGGGGAGCTTCTGCGAACTGGCAGAGTTCAGTGGTGAGGGGTGGCCCAGTGAGGGTATTATGGGGATAGAGATGGGTCTACGGGGAGAGAGCGGGGCAGTTTGATTTGTTTGGGGACTGGCACAGATCTGTGGGGAAAAATGTGTCAGTTGGGTATTTTCGGAACGGACACTGTGTGGAGATAGTAGGCACCAGGCTCAATCTGGGACTCACACAGATCTTTAGGGAAAGACTGGGCAATGAGATTAGTTCAGGGATAGACACGGGCTCTTTGTAGAGTGCAAGCAGTTGGATTAATTTGTGGACTGACATAGACTGTGGGTGGAAAGTGCAAAGCGGGAGTGTTTTGAATATCTAGACGGAGAAGGTTGGGCAGTGGGATCACTTTGGGGACTGGTACAGGGCTGTGGAGTAAGAGTGGGAAATGCAGGTATATTCTGCGCGCTGTCGCGGAGCCGTGGGAAGACAATGGATCTGTGGGGCTCTTCCGGAAACTGACACGAGGCTGAGGGGAGAGATAGAGGCAATGAAAGTAATGTTGGATTGGCACGGGGTCGTGGGGAGAAGGTGGGTTACTGGGATTATTCTGGGGCCTGACACCGGTCTGTGGGGAGAGGCTGGGACAAGAGATTAATTTAGGGACTGACACAGGGGTGCAGGGAAATAATGTGTCAGTCGAAGTATTCTGGAGACTGATACAGGCCTGGCTGGGGAAGTGGAGTAGTGAGAGATTTCGGGGTCTTCTATAGTTCAATGATGAGGGGGTGTATCAGTGATGTTAGGGACTGACGCAGGACTGTCTGCTGGCGCTGCGTTGTCCCATTTCAGATTGTTTATCCCTCCTTGATAGGAATGTGGCCTCTCATGTCCTGTACCAGATCAACGTTGGAAAGTCCCAGTGCAGTGAATGTCCATCACTCAGTTGGTCTCGCCGTTGCAGTGCTCAGCACCGTTTCATCTGCGAGAGGTCTGCCCCTTTGTGCCTGGATATTCCTGAAAAGATCCAGGATCTCTGTCAACAGCCCGAGGAGCCGACTTGAATCAAATGAAAATACACTCCTTCTGCCCCATTTATGTCTCTCCGCCAGTCATTACCCCACCCTCTCTGCCACTTCGACCCTACCCTATTATCCTCCTTCCTTCCATCGTCCTCTTACTCGCCCTCCCGACCTCTCTTTCCCCTGCTCCATCTAAACACTATCACCCTCCCCCCCTCCTACCTCCTCTATTTTATCCCCATTTCCTTCCCCTCGCTTTCTTGCCTCCTTCCCCGCAACTCTTCTCCCGTCTCTTCACAATCTCTGTCCCCTGATTCTCTACTCCCTGTCTAGCGCTTTCTCCCCATCCCACTCTTCTTTCTAAATCTAACCCCACTCACTCTCTCTCTTCTCTCTACTGCTACTGTCACCTTAATCATGTGCCCTAATGTTCTCGATACCCCAGCCCTGGGGAAATAGAGTGCTCGCATTCGCCTTATTTGTTACCCTTCTGGTTCTATACACTTCTATAACGTCACAGAATAAAGTCTCAAAATTCCTGACATCGCTCCATAACTCAGTCCCTCGAGTCTTGGCAGCATCCTCGGAAATCTCCCTCTGCATTTTTTTTTCTTCCAGCTCAGTGCTCTTTCCCACAGCAGGGCGACCAGAGCTGAACACCGTACTCCAAGTGCGGACTCACCGACGGCTTGTACAACTGCAAAGTGACTTCCGGTCTCCTGTACTCAGTGTCCGGACTGATGAAGGCCAGAGAGCCAAATGTCCTGTCCACCTGTCTCGCATGTTTTCTGCCGGATTCACGTTCTCTTTTATTACTGTGAATTTACCACTTGAGGTTTGTTCTTTTGAAGCATCAGTATGGCGCAAATATGTAAGATTATTGGAAAATATAAAAGGATAATAAATACCGCAAAGATGTGGTGTTGGAGTTTATGCATTCAAAAATATTATGGCACTGGGGAAGAAGATGTTCGCGAATCGTTGAGTTTTCAGTAACCTGCGTCTCTTCCCGGATGTAAGAAACAATCTTGGAGCTTGTCCCGGTGTGAGGGGCATCTGTAATGGATGCCTCCTTTTAGATGCATTCCCTCTTGAAGATGTCCTGGATACTGGGGGGCGGGGAGAGGTTAACCGTCATGGCGCTGGTTGAATCTACATCCACATACAACATGGGTGTCATTATACAGCAGTCATTGAAAGTGGGCATGCAGGTACAGCAGCCGGTGAAAAAGGCGAATGGTATGCTGGCATTTATAGCGAGAGGATTTGAGTACAGGAGCAGGGAGGTACTATTGCAGTTGTACAAGGCCTTGGTGAGACCGCACCTGGAGTAGTGTGTGCAGATTTGGTCCCCTAATCTGAGGAAAGACATCCTTGTCATAGAGGGAGTACAGAGAAGGTTCACCAGATTGATTCCTGGGATGGCAGGACTTTCATATGAAGAAAGAATGGATGAACTAGGCTTGTACTCGTTGGAATTTAGAAGATTGAGGGGGGATCTGATTGAAACGTATAAGATCCTAAAGGGATTGGACAGGCTAGATGCAGGAAGATAGTTCTCGATGTTGGGGAAGTCCAGAACGAGGCTCACAGTTTGAGGATAGAGGGGAAGCCTTTTTGGACTGAGATTAGGAAGAACTTCTTCACACAGACAGTGGTGAATCTGTGGAATTCTCTGCCACAGGAAACAGTTGAGGCCAGTTCATTGGCTATATTTAAGAGGGAGTTAGATATGGCCCTTGTGGCTACGGGGATCAGGAGGTATGGAGGGAAGGCTGGGGCAGGGTTCTGAGTTGGATGATCAGCCATGATCATAATAAATGGCGGTGCAGGCTCGAAGGGCGGAATGGCCTACTCCTGCACCTATTTTCTATGTTTCTATGTAACATCCTGCGACCTGAAGGTTTGCGGCCTCCACACCAGGCGGCGAGGCGACACGTCATAATTATCCCAATGATCATTTGCTTGTGTTCAATGAAAGACCGTATCTTCTCAAGCTCCTGATGTTGTAATCCCTTCTGTAACAAGAGAGCTATGGATGGTTGAGAAGACAATTTCCGAGACTCAGACTCGTAATAAACAAGAGGACACGAACGAAATCCAAAGGTAAAATCACAAGCTGGAGGACAGGAAAGTGATCTCATACGGTTGAGCACAGAGTGCTCAGTCCGAGGCCTTCAACTAGACATTCCGTGAAGGTATGTTACAGACAATAATTGGCAGTCTGAGGTTGAAATTGAAAGACGCAGCCTACCAAGCTCCGGGGAATGTCCTCATGACATCTTCGAGTTTGCATGAATATGTTGGGCCCAGGATAGATCCTCTGAGATGGTGGAATATTGGGGAGGAATAACGAAAGGTGACGTGTGATGTTACATTACCCCGCCCCCCGACCCCCGATCCACCACCACCACCGGATATCGATCTCTCGGTTCTGTGCCTCTTCATTGTTCGGTGTGGACAGGCCGCTCGTTAGGTTCCACACAGCTTCCTCCCAGTGACTGCTGTCTCACCAGCACGTCCCGGCTGCCAGAAACACCACCCTGCTCCTCTTCCAATTCTCTCCTCTTCCCTGCACATCATCTGAACACAAACACACGGACAATCTCTGAGTCCGATACACAATTCAAGACTATTAGAACGGCGGAGTGCTGGGGATTGGTGTCTCTGGCACTGAGTACGTTTCTGTAGCTCAGAAGGAAATAAGGGGTTGTAAGTTGGAAATGTGACCAGCTGTAGCGATCGGGTTATCTTTGTTGCGTGAGCAGAAAGTGGTTCCATAAACGAGAACGAGATTACTCGATGGTATGTGGTCGTTTTGAGTACCAGTAATATCGATATAAAAGGGGAGGTGGTTCTATAAAGTTATGTATGCGCAGGTGTTGCAGTAATAGAGAAAAAAAATCAATTTAACATGGGGCTAAAGAGTTGATTTCCGAACGAGGGCTTCAGATATGTGGATCATTGGACTCTCTTCCACGGAAGGTGCGACCTCTACAGGACGTGACGGTTTCATTCAATTCAATGTATGTTTAATTGTAATTCCTTCATATATGAATACCCATGAATACAGCCAGGACCAAGCTGCAAAACACAATACCAAGAGTCGTACACGGCACAAAGCACAAATAATGTAGAAAAAAAAAAAAACAGAACGATACCTACGTACTTTGAATGTCTCCGAATGTCTTGAACTGGTCAAAGAACACTGAGGCTGTCTACAAGAAGGGTCAGAGCCGTTTCTATTTCCTGAGGAGACTGCGGTCCTTTAACATCTGCCGGACGATGCTGAGGATGTTCTACGAGTCTGTGGTGGCCAGTGCGATCATGTTTGCTGTTGTGTGCTGGGGCAGCAGGCTGAGGGTAGCAGACACCAACAGAATCAACAAACTCATTCGTAAGGCCAGTGATGTTTGGGGATGGAAATGGACTCTCTGACGGTGGTGTCTGAAAATAGGATGCTGACCAAGTTGCATGCCATCTTGGTCAATGTCTCCCATCCACTACATAATGTACTGGGTGGGCACAGGAGTACGTTCAGCCAGAGACTCATTCCACCGAGATGCAGCACAGAGCGTCATAGGAAGTCATTCCTGCCTGTGGCCATCAAACTTTACAACTCCTCCCTTGGAGGGTCAGACACCCTGAGCCAATAGGCTGGTCCTGGACATATTTCATAATTTACTGGCATAATTTACACATTACTGTTTAACTATTTATGGTTCTATTACCATTTATGATTTATGGTCCAACTGTCACGAAAACCAATTTCCGCCGTGATCCAGAAAGTATGACTGTGGCTATGACTATGACTATCTACAATCTACACAAAAGAGCTTGTCTTCTGCCGAACAAACACTAGGGGCAGCACAGACTCAGGTCTGGAGGCCGCCACACACCACGCCCACGTTGCGCAGCTCCATCATTTCCTGGGCCAGCGATCAACTCTCTCAGTTTATACCTGAACTGCAGTGGAACAAAGATCCCAGTGGGAAGGTTTGTCATTAAAAGGGGGTCGGTGTGGAGTTGCAGGGGACGAAAACCAGAATGGCATAACAGATAGTGGAGTCAAAGCAGCACTATCAGTACGCTGGATGAACTCATCAGGATGGGCAGCATCAGTTAGAAACGACGAGTCGACGTTTCGGGCCGGAACCCTTCGTCAGGACTGAAGATTGAAAGATGGGGAAGGATTTGAAGAATGCTTGTCGCGTCAGTTGAAAGACCAGTAATTTGAAAGACAAAGGGGTGGAGGAGGGGAAGCATTGACGTCATAGCCCTGAAAACAATGGGTGGTAGAAGAAGGAGGCGGAACCATGGGAGACCTGGGGGAGGGGCTGCAGTGAAATAGGGAAAGAGGAAGGGAGGGGGAGGGAATTAACGGAAGTTGGAGAATTCTATGTTCATACCAAGGGGCTGGAGACTACCTAGACGGTATATGAGGTGTTGCTCCTCCAACCTGAGTTTAGCCTCATCATGGTAGTAGAGGAGGCCATGTATGGACATATCTGAATGGGAATGGGAAGCAGAGTTGAAGTGGGTGGCTACCGGGAGATCCTGCCTGTTGTGGCGGACAGAGTGGAGGTGCTCGACGAAGCGGTCCCCCAATCTGCGTCGGTTTTCACTGATGTACAGGAGGCCGCACCGGGAGCACCGCATGCAATAGGTGACCCCAACAGACTCACAAGTGAAGTGTTGTCTCACCTGGAAGGACTATTTGGGACCCTGAATGGTTGCAAGAGATGAGGTGTAGGGATAGGTGCAGCACTTACGCTTACAGGGATAAGGGCCGGGTGGGAGATCAGTGGGGAAGGACGTGTGGATCAGGGAGTTGCGTAGGGACCGATCCCTGCACAAAGCGGAGAAGGGTAGAGAGGGAAAGATGTGCTTAGTTGTGGGGTCCTGTTGAAGGTGGCGGAAGTTGCGGAGGATAATGTGCTGGATCCGGAGGCTGGTGGGGTGGTAGGTGAGGACAAGGGGAACTCTGTCCCTGTTGTGGTTGCAGGAGGATGGGGTGAAGGCCGAAGTGCGGGAAATGGAGGAGATGCGGGTGAGGGCATCATTGATGACAGCAGAAGGGAAACCACGATCCTTAAAGAAAGACGACATTTGAGATGTCCTGGAACGGAGAGCCTCATCCTCGGAGCAGATGCGGCGGAGATGGAGTAACTGGGAATAAGGAATGGCATTTTTGCATGTGGCGGGGTGGGAAGAGGTATAGTCGAGGTAGTTATGAGAGTCAGTGGTCTTGTAGAAGATGTCAGTGGACAGTCTGTCTCCAGAGATGGAGACCGAGACATCGAGAAAGGGGAGAGAAGTGTGCGAAATACAGTAAGTGAATTTGAGGGCTGGGTGGAAGTTTGAGGTAAAGTCGATGAAATTGACGAGCTCAGCATGGGTGCAGGAAGCAGCACCAAGATAGTCGTCAATATACCGAAGGAAAAGTTGGCGGGCAGTACTACAATAGGTCTGGAGTACGGGCTGTTTTACATAACCAACGTAGAGGCAGGCGTAGCTGGGTCCCATGCTGTTCCCATAGCTAAACCCTTAGACTGAAGAAAGTGAGAAGAGCCAAAATAGAAGTTATTGTGTGCGAGAACCAGTTCTGCCAACCGGAGGAGGGTAGTGGTGGTGGGGAACTGGTGAGGTCTACTGTCCAGAAAGTAGCGGGGTGGGGGGGCCTTGAGGCCTTCTTGATGGGGAACGGAGGTGAATAAGGATAGATAGTGGGGTCGTATGGAACAGATGTTGGTACGAGCTCAACAAAGTCAGGAAGCAAAAAGTTGAGCCCGCTGAGGCTCGAGTTCTGAGCGGCGTACATTTCAATACAGGAAGTACAGCAGATGAGTTCAGGGCAGGGTTCAACGCCTGGAAGCACGATCTTCTAGCCATTAGTAAGACTTGGGTGCAGGAGGGGCAGGTCTGTTAGCTCAACCTTCCAATTTACAGCTGTTTATAGTCGTGCTAAGGCATAAATAATTCAGGCTGAGGGGCTGTTTTACCCGTCAGGTAAAACATCACGGCGGTGCTCAGTTAGGACAGACTGAATAACTCGGCTAGGTGAGGCTTTAAGGGTGTAGGTGAGGAATAAGAAAGACATAAATTCGTTCATGGGACTACATTATCGACCGCCTAACATTCCCGGGCACTTCGTGGAACAAACCTGTAGAGATTTCGCAGACTGTTGCAAGAGACATTAGTTTATGATGTTGGGTGATTTTATATTTCTAGGGATGGACCGTCATCCTCATATTGTGAAAGGACCAGTGGGTTAGTTTTTCAAATGTTTTCAAGAGGGTTTCCTTATCAGCGCATAGAAAGTACCAACGAGACAGTGCAATAATCGATCTCTTCCTGAGGAATGGGACAATGCAGGGGACAGATGTTTGTGTAGGCGGCCGCTTTGCTTCTAGTGATGGTAATGCCAATAGATACAAGACATTTATAGAAAAGCATAGGTATGAACTCGGGTTTAGCTTCATATTGAAGTTTACATCACAGTCAGACACAAATAGAACAGGCAGCGTGTATCTTTTCACCCAGGGTAGAAATGTCTATTACCAGAGTGTCCTCATTAGCGTGATAGGGTGAAGGGTCAACGGAGATGAGTTTGGCAAATTATATTTTTGCACAGTGTTGCGGGGTCTTGAATTACCCCTATCAATTGTTTCTTTGAAAAGAAAGAGAGAGAGCGAGAGAGCGAAGACGGCTCACAGCCTGTTTACACTTTCTACAAGGACACTGGCAGCTTCTGTGTTCTTACGAGAGAGAAGGGAGGAGCCGCCTGATGGACAGACAGTGTTCAGCGCGGTGAGATAAACAGACGGGCAGCTGTTAGACCTGCAGACACAGGGTTTTGGACACTGAATGAGCTTTGTTGCACCCACAGAAAAAAAGTGGGTTTTGGAGGATCTCGCAGTGTGAAGAGGGTGTGACCCGTTGGGAATAATTCGTGTGACCGACCCTCGCCTGGGTTGATAATTCCACCACAGAAGAAGGGTGCCTTTTGTTGTGGACACAGTCGGTGACTTCTAAAGGATTTCCGAGGACAACGGGAAGATCGGCGTCGTCAGCTCACCTGAGGACTCAGATCTTTCCCTCTCTCTCTCTCTTCATCACTACTCAACTAAATACCTCGACCTGAACTGAACTTTACTCATCATCGTAAGACTATCTATTTACCCCTAGACGTGAAGAAGCTTGGTTTTCATATATTTCCACGCTCACTAATATATAATCACTGCTAACCTGTGTGAGATATCTGCATCTATACGACTGTATTGCGTGGTTACTAACAAATATCATTAGTTAATGGCAATGCAGGACTCCAAAGTGTTTTCCATTTCAGCTGGTACTTTAACCCGTCACAGGGCACGTGACAGTATTGGGGCCTACGTCCGAGACATGAACAAATTATTTGGGCTGCTTGTTTGAATTGATTGCGGAAAATCCCATTTGATTTCGTCATGTGGAAAAAGAGCAGAGCTGGGTGTTAGGAAATTTCTGGCATCGCCAAAGTCTGTGGTTTTGAAGATAACTAAAAAGGATGAGCTGCGGACGATTGTTGAGGAATTGGAACTTAAGACAGTGAAGAAGGTTTGACTAAGGTAGAAATTCAAAGAAAAATAGTTGAATATTATATTTCGACGAAACAATTTACTAAGGATGTGTTGAAAATGTTTGCTGAAGGTAAAGTACTTACTGAAGCTAAGCTTCAGTTTCAGCTGGAAAAATTAAAATGCAGCATGAGTTGCTCCTGAAACAGCTCGAGAGAGAAGAGGCAGAAAGACAGAGACAGTTCGAGAGGGAGATGTGGCAGCTGAGAGGTTCAGTGTCGGACCCTGCTGACTTTTACAGCTCGAGAGATCTTGTGTTGTTTGATGAATTTAAAAGTTGAGTTCCTGATGATGTAATGGCACACCTCGGTGAAGAGGATGCCGCCACCCTGCGGGGGTCTGCTAAGACAGCAGAGGAGTTTGTTTTCACCCACGGGGTTGAGTTTACTCCAGATGAGAGTTACCCAGAGAGTATCTGGGAGGTTCGGGGTGACCATGAATATGAAACTGGGGGAAAGGATGAAGGTCCAGAAGAGGCAGCTTTCCCAATTGTCTGTGTTCAGGCTGTTGAAGTACCTGTGGATTCACAGGGTACTGAACCTTGTGTTGAAGCTCAGTTAAAACCTGAAGTGTCTGACTTGGTTGGAAAGGAATGCAGTTCATTTATGTCAGATGATCTTGGGGTTAACCTTGGTACCAGCGGAAATTGAGAATTCTCAGTCACTTGCATTAGGTAATGTTCTAAAACATAGTAATGAGATAAAATTGGTGAAGTCAATGCCACTGAAAATATTGGTAAAAGTGTTGTTCCTGGACTATTGAATAAAGTACTTGTGAAGGTTGGATTGGCTTTGCGACCTTTGGCCCTGTTTGCAGGAGTGCTGAGGAAGTATGTGCCATTCTGTTGAATTTTGATTTGACCTTTGGAGGTAAACATCTTCAAGGTTATGATGTTGTTCAAGTTTGGGGCGTTGAGAGACAAAATTTGTAGTGCTGTTGTGACCAGGAGGGACTATCGGTAGATGTTGCTATTCAGACAGGTCTGAAGAAAAGCCGTAGGAATAAGATAGAAGGATTGCTTGGCCTCTTCCATAACATAAACATGGTAGTTATAAATCTGGTGATCATGCTAAGTTGAGGAAACAATGGGGGAGGTGCACAACTCTCCATGGTAAGGTTGACTTAACAGTTCAACGCATGAGCATGCTGCTGCTAATGATTCACACAGAGGGACTGGTGTTGACTCTTGTAGTAAGTCAAAGCATGTTTAGAAAGTCTGCTGAGGCCCATGATAGCAACACCAAATGGTTTAAAGTATGATGATGTGTCACAGACTTTTCTACCTTCCATTTTCCAGCAGGACGTAGAGGGTAGTAAAACTGATGAGAGTAAGGTGTTTGAGAAAGGTTTGTCCTTATCCAGGAGGGACTTTATAGAGGAACAGAATAAAGATTCTGAAATGGTAGCGTTAAAGGAGATAGCTCTCATAGAACAAGTGCTACTGAGAGAGTCAATGGGATATTATCTCAAAGTTGGGGTGTTGCTGAGGAAGTGGAGACCAGCCACTGGGCCTGCAAGTCAGGATTGGGCTATTGCGTATCAGGTAGTAATTCCAATGGTTTATAGGCTGAAGTTTTAAAGCTGGCCCATCGTCTGCCTTAATGTGGACATTTTTGAGAGAGAAAGACAGTGAACAGATTATGAAGGAATTCTGCTGGCCTAATTTAAGAAAGCATGCTGTGATTTTTTGCTGGACATACCATACCTGCCAGGTTGAAAGGAAACTTATTCAGGTTATTCAAGTAGCAACACTTAAACTGATACCTAGTTTTGGTGAAACTTTTTCTAGAGTCATAGTGGAGTATGAAGGCCCATTGTCAAAGACTGCAACTGGTCATCAGTATGTGCTAACTGTTATGTGTGCAGTGTCTGAGTTCCCTGAGGCCGTGCCTCGCGGAAACATCAAGGCTTAGACTGTGGTAAAAGCATTCAGTAAGTTTTTTCACGCTGGTAGGTCTGCCCAAAGGAATTAAAGTTGAGCAGGATAATAACTTTACTTCGAGAACATTCCTGGGGATGTTGGAGAACTGGGAGCTAAGCTGGGTCATCTGCATATCACACAGAGTCCGAGGGAGACTTGGAACTGTAAAGCTCCACGCTTAAGACCATGGTTAAAGCATATTGTGTGAAAAATGGGAAAACTGAGATGAGGGGGCTCCCGTACTCTTATTTACTGTTAGAATATTAATTCAAGTATCCCTGGGGTTCAGTCCATTTGAATTCATTTTCGACTATAGGCCCAAAAGACATTTTACCTTGCTCAAGGAGCAATGGTCGAAACCAAAAGTGTGTGGCAACGTGTTAGATTATGTTTCGAAATTCTGTAAAAGGTTTAATAAGGTGTATGACGTTACACAGCACGTTTGCAGAATGTTCAAATTAAAATAAAACACTTGCTTGATAGGATAGCAACCGTGAGTACAGTTATAAAAATAAATGGAGTCGTGAATGCTGTTTTTGAGGTGGAAAATCATTTATTAAGCTCCTTTCTTGCTGCCCTATATTCCTCAATAGACCCATCTGATCCTTGCTTCCTAAACTTCATGTATGCTGCCTTCTTCCACCTGACTAGATTCTCCATCACACTTGTCACCCATGGTTCCTTCTCCCTACCATTCTTTATCTTCCTCACCGGGACAAATTTATCCCTAACATTTTGCAAGATATCGCTCAAAATCGTACCATGATATCACTCCCTGCAAAAACATCATCCCAATTCACACCCGCAAGTTCTAGCCTGATAGCCTAATAATTTTCCCTTCCCCAATTAATAGTCTTCCTGTCATCTCTGATTCTATCCTTTTCCAAGATAATATTAAAGACCAGGGAGCGGTGGTCACTGTCCCCCAGATGCTCACCCACTGAGAGATCTGTGACCTGACCCTGTTTGTTACCTGATACGAAACCTAGTATATCATTCCCCCTAGTAGACCTGTCGACATACTGTAACAGGAATCCGTCCTGGACACTCTTAAAAAAACTCTGCCCCGTCTAAGCCTTTGGAACTAAACAGGTGTGAATCAATATTAGGGAAGTTAAAGTCACCCAAGATAACAACCCTGCTATTTTAGCTCCTTTCAAAATTCTGCCTCCCAATTTGCTCCTCGGTATCTCTGCTGCTACCAGGGCGCCTATAGAATCCTCCCAATATTGTAACTGTTCCCTTCCTGTTCCTGACTTCCTCCCATGCTGACTCAAAAGAGGATCCTGCTACATTACCCACCCTTTCAGTAGCTGTAATAGTATCCCTGACCAGTAATGCCAACCCTCCTCAGCAGCGCCCCCCCCCCCATATCCATTTAAAGCACTGAAATCCAGGAATATTGAGAATCCATTCCTACCTTGGTGCCAGCCAAGTCCCTGTCATGGCCACTACATCATATTTCCATGTATGTATCCAAGCTCACAGTTCATCACCTTTGTTCCTGATGCTTTTTGCATTGAAATACACACACTTTAGCCCTTCTACCTTAGTACCTTTACACCGTTTATTCTGCTTCTCTTTCCTCAAAGCCGCTTTATATGTTAGATTTGTCTTTAGTCCATGCACTATACTTCCAGTTCTCACATGACCTTCATCCTCCTCCCTCTCACTTATCTGCTCTAACACATTGGTTCCCCTCCCCCTGCGAATCCAGTTTGAACTCCCCGGAGCAGCACTTGCAAACCTTCCCGCAAGGATGTTAGTCCCCGTCCAGTTCAGGTGCAAAACTGTTCCCGTCGAAACAGGTCCCACCTTCCCTGGAACAAGGACCAATTTTACAGAGACGTGGAGCCTTCCCTCCTGCACCGACTCCTCCGCCATCGAAAGATAAAAAGGAGAAAGGTAATAGCGGGGTGAGGTGAAGCGAAGAAAATTCATGTGTAAAGAGAGAATGTTGACATGATTTGAAAAGCACAATGAGTGTAAAATCACTTTATCTGAACGCCCGTAGTTTTCGAAATAAGGTCAGTGAACTTGTGGCACAAATCAGTACACAGGGGTGTGATTAAGTGGCCATTATGGAGACCTGGTTGCAGGGTGTAGAGATGGCAAATTGAATATCCAAGTATATCAGGTAATACAGAAGGATAGGCAGGAAGGTCAAGGAGGACGCGTAGCACACTTCATTGATGATGAGATCAGGGCGACTGTGAGAGACGATATGAAGTCTAAGGAGCAGGATGTTGAATCCATCTGGGTAGAGATAACTAATAGTAAAGGGAAAAAAATAAATCACTGGTGTGAGTTGTCAGTTGGTCAACGAATAATATCTTTGCAGAGTCACAGGCGAGAAGCAGAGAAACATCTGGGCATATAAGAATGGAAGAACAGATGTCATGGGGGACCTTAACCTGCACAATCAAATTGTTCGATGCAGTCCTGAGGAGGACATCATAGACTGCAGCCGTGATGTCTTTCTGGAACAGCATGTTATTTAACCTACGAGGGCACGTTCATCCAGGTTCGTCACTCTCGTTCCCCGGAGTATGGAGAGCTGTTACTTTCCATTTGAGACTCAGCCTGACAATTATTGCCTCCCTCATTCCCTCGTGGGATGTCTGTAGTTAAAAGACTCGTGTTGAGCACTCCGTGCTCAACCACACGAGATCCATTTCCTCCTGGGTTTCCTTACTGTCCTCTTGGATATTTCTAGTCTGAGTCTGACTCTGCAGGTACCTTCACCAGCGTCCATATATCTGTCGTTATAGAGGGGATTAAAACGTTAGGAGTTTCAGGAGTTGTTGTCTGTCATTGAAAACTCGCGAATGTCTCAGGTTGTACGGCGGTGAGCATTCTGGTCAGTCGCATGGCCGCCTGGTGTGGAGGCTGCAATGCAGAGGGTCGCCAGAGGCTGAAGACGTTTCTAGATCAATCAGCTCCATTGCGGGCACAACCCTCCCCTCCATCGGGGACATGTTCAAGAGGAACCGCATCCATTACTGAGGACTCTCACCACCCGGGAAATGCCCTGTCATCATCAGTACTATCGGGGAGGAGGTACAGGAGCCTGACGGCCCCCACTCAACGATTTAAAACAGGTTACTTCCTTTCCACTATCAGATTATTAAACGCTTCCTGAATCCATGAGTACCCTCGATATTCACCTATTTTTTGTTTTTATTAATTTTTGGAACTTACATTAAAAATTTACATTTTTCCACCGTACTAATTGTGCAAATGATCAACTCTCAGGTGGTATCAGTCACAGACAATAGATCAGATCGTGATTGCGGTTACAAATATGCGCTGCAGACAGACAGGACATGTGGCACGCTGCTCGTCACTGAGTATAGGATTCGGGAGGTCACATTGCAGTTGTACAAGACATTGGTGAGGCCACACTTGGAGTACTGCATTTGGTTCTGGTCGCCTTGGTGTAGGAAAGATGACCTGGAAAGGGTACAGAGGGAGATTTACGTGGATGTTATGGGGATTCGAGTGGCTGCGTTGTGGAGACTGGACTGACGTGAGGAGCTTATTCTTTGGAGAACACGGGTGACACCACAGAGGTGTATAAAACCCCGAGGGGCATAGATAGACTGAATGCGCACAGTCCTTTACCCCAGGGTCGGGAATCTGTTTAGCAGAGTGCACAGGAGAGAGGTGAGAGTGGGTGGAGGAGAGATAACAGAGAAGGAGGTGTGGGGAACGGTGCAGGGAGGGGAGAAGAGTGGGAGAGATGGCGAGAAAGAAAGAAATTGTTGGAGAAAGAGGAATGTGGGAGAGTGTTGGGGGAATGGGATGCGAGTAGTGGAGGAATAATGGTTGGAGGAGGGACAGATTGGGTGAAGAGGGAATTTGAGGATGACGTGGATAAGAGAGGGGAAGAGAGACGGGCGCGAAAAACAGATTGTAATGTGAATCAAGTTGGCCCTACGGACTGCTGACAGAGACCCTGGATCCTCTCAGGAATATCTGTGCACGAATGTGTACACTTCTTGCAGATGAAACGGTGTTGATGATTGCAATAGTTCCTCCATCCGTCCGAGTCGCAGTTCACGCAGACGGACCTTCCAGTGCTATACTTGTAAATAAGACTAGAAGTCTCTTCCCTGTCAAAGAAGGTTAAACAATATCAACAGAGTCAAGACAGCTCCAGGAGGACAACCGAGACCGTCAGCAAACTGATCCCACTGAATCGCACTTTCCACACAACCACGCGTCGGTCCCCAAACTAACCCCCTGAACCATTTTCTCCTCACAGACCAGTATCTCTCCCTAAAGAGATGCCACTGCCCCACACTTCCTGAACAATCTGCGTCAGAATCTAATATACGATCGTGACCCCCTCACTTCCCACAGCCCCAGTGTTTTCCCAGACTAATCGTACTGACCCAGTCCCAAGCCACATGGCAGTAACAATCCGAATCTCACCCGTCTTCGCATTTTCCACACCGGTATGCGCCGTAATGATGGCTGAGAGCGTTGAAAACAATATTCTGCGAAATTAATTGTTTTAATTAATTTTAAGAAGGAACCTCCCTCAATGCCTCAACCCGGGAGTGTGGGATGGGATGGTCGAGAAAGAGGGAGTTTCATTCTTTGACTGATCCGGGGAGTGTGTGATGAGACAGTCTGGAGAGAGCTTCACTCTGTGTTTGACCCCGGGAGTATGTCATGGGACGGTGTGGAGGGAGATTCACCCCTTGTGCCTCGTCCTGGGAGTGTGTGATGGGACTATGTGATTGGAGCTTCACTCTGTGTCTGACTCGTGTGTGATGGGACGGTGTGGAGGGAGTTTCACTCTGCATCTGACCCCGGGAGTGTGTTATTTGACGGTGTGGAGGGAGATTCACTCTGTGTCTGACCCCGGGAGTGTGTGATAGGACGGTGTGGAGGGAGTTTCACTCTGTGTCTGACTCCGAGAGTGTGTGATGGGCGGTGTGGTGGGAGCTTCACTCAGTGTCTGACCCGGGAGCGTGTGATGGGACGGTGTGGAGGGAGATTCACTCTGTGTCTGACCCCGGGAGTGTGTTATGGAACGGTGTGGAGGGAGATTCACTCCGTGTCTGACCCCGGGAGTGTGTGATGGGACGGTGTGGAGGGAGTTTCACTCTGTGTCTGACTCCGGGAGCGTGTGATGGGGCAGTGTGGCGGGAGCTTCACTCTGTGTCTGACCCCGGGAGTGTGTGATGGGACGGTGTGGAGGGAGATTCACTCTGTGTCTGACCCGGGAGTGTGAGATGGGACGGTGTGGAGGGAGATTCACCCTGAGTCTGACCCAGTGAGTGTGTGATGGGACGGTGCGGAGGGAGATTCACTCTGTGTCTGAGCCGGCAGTGTGTGTTGGGGCGGTGTGGAAGGAGCATCAATAGACAATAGACAATAGGTGCAGGAGTAGAGCATTCGACCCTCCCAGCCTGCACCGCCATTCTGAGATCATGGCTGATTATCTACTACCACTCTGAGGCTGATCCCGGGGAGCTTCTGATGGAGCTTTGTTCTGTTTCTGACCTTGGCAGTGTGTGATGCTGGGCTATGTACTGGACTTCACTCAGTGTCCCACACCGGCAGGGTGAGATAGGACATTTTAGAGGGAGTTTCACCCTGTTCCAGACCCAGGCAAAGTGTGATGGAACACCGTGGACGGACTGTCACTCTGTAGCTGTCACCACGAGGTGTGACTGGTCGTTCTGGAAGGATTTCATCTCTGCGTCCGATACCTGGGAGTATGTTATGGGAGTTTTACTCTCTGACTGACTCCGCGAAAGTTTGTTAGGACGAGATGGAGGCATCATCACTCTGTGTCTGACACAGGGAGTGCGTCATGGCACGGTGTGGAGGGTGGGTTACTCGGTTCTGTACCGGGATGTGTGTGATGGGACGGTGTGGAGGGAGCTTCACTCTGTGCCTGACCTCGGGAATATGTGATCGGATACTGTGATGGGAGATTCTCTCTCTGTGTGTCCCCGGGAGTGTGTGTTGAGACGGTGTGAACGGAGCTTCACTCTGTGTCTGACCCGAAAGTGTGTGATGGCATCGTGTGGAGGGAGATTCACTCTGAGTCTGACCCCGGGAGTGTGTGATGGGACGGTGTGGAGGGAGATTCACTCTGTGTCTGTCCCCGGGAGTGTGTGATGGTACGGTGTGGAGGGAGATTCAATCTGAGTCTGACCCCGGGAGTGTGTGATGGTACGGTGTGGAGGGAGATTCACTCTGTGTCTGGCAAATGTAGTTTATGATGGGACCACGTGGAGGAAGATTCACTCTATGTCTCACCCCAGGAGATTCTGATTGTTGTAAATATCTCCTCTCTCGGTGCGACACATACCTCCTCTGCTTTCGAATTTATTTCCAGTAGCCTTGCATCAAAGTTTGAACAATGTTGCTTCGCTTCAATGTAAGATGTTTTCAACGTGGATATGAAATAACAGCGGTCTGCCTTTCTGATCCAGTCCTGAAAACACGTTTGCTCTGCAAATCAGGAACAAGAAAAAGTGAATATCCTACCACACCGTCGCATCACACACTCCCGGGGTCAGACACAGTGTAAATCTTCCTCCATACCGTCCCATCACACACTCCCGGGGTCAGACACAGAGTGAATCTCCCTCCACACCGTCCCATCACACACTCCAGGCGTCGGACACAGAGTGAATCTCCCCCCACACCGTCGCATCACACACTCGCGGGGTCAGACACAGTGTAAATCTTCCTCCATACCGTCCCCTCACATACTCCCGGGGTCAGAAACGGAGTGAATCTCGCTCCACACCGACCCATCACACACTCCCGTGGTCAGACACAGAGTTCATCTCCCTCCATGCCGCCCCATTGCACACTCCCCCGGTCGGACACAGAGTGAATCTCCCTCCACACCGTCCCATCACACACGCCCGGGATCAGACACAGAGTGAATCTCCCTCCATTCCGCCCCATTACACACTCCCGCTGTCAGACATAGAGTTAAACTCTCCACCTCCACCCTCTACCCATCGCTCTCTCCCCTGTGATGAGGAGCAACAGAGGCGGGGTACATTGTCTCACCTCTTCTCCTGGTGAGGTATTGGCAAATCTGAGCTTTGCTTTCGGTGATGTTCTTGTATTTCATGTCGACGTGATTGAATTGATGACGGAGATTGGTGTGCGCTCGATTCAGAACAGAGAGGTCCGAGTTGAGGACGGTTATGTTATTTTCGAGTGTGGAGATGCGGGAATACTCTGAGATTCTGGACTCAAGTGTTGAGTTCAACTCATGGACATTTAGTTGATATTGGAGCTGGGTCCTGTTCATCTCCTGATGCTGTTTCCAAAGTCTCCGGTAGTTTCGGTCGCAAATGATCAGAGACTGACGAAGCTGCAACACTGAGAGTGTTGTTGTCAGGTGACGCCGCCGTCAGTGTCACGGTGAGTGATGTGTCCGTGTTATGGTGAAGGCAGTGACAGCGTCACGGTTTCGGGTGTATCGGTGTCACGGTGAGGGCTGCATAGTTTTCACGTGTGGGCTGGACGGTTTGACGGTGCGTAACGTGACGGTGTGACTGTGAGGGCAGTGGCAGCGTTACTGTGACCGTGTCATGGTGAGGGGCGTGCGGTTGTCTCCTTGAGAGGTGTGTCGGTGTGTTGTTTTGGAGTTACGGTGAGTGGTGTGTTGTTTTCACAGTGAGAGTGTTTCGATGTCATGTTGAGCTTCGTGTCAGTGTCACGAGGTTTTACGACAGCATTTAATTACATTCTGTTTACGGTCTAAGTCCACACGGAGCCCATACGACTCACCATAAATCGAGAGCCCGACCATCATCGCGACGAGGACGCACATAACAAGGCACAGTAGGCAGATCTTACCGTCCGATCTATCTCCGCTATTCTCGTTCGGCTCCTGTTTATGCGCATCTGGAGAGAGTCCATTTAGCGTGTGTGTGAAGTCAACCGTGGCCCACTTCTTGGCTTACGTCCACCCACCATGAGTGTTCTCTCCTTCCACCACCATCACTTCTTCCATTTCTCAATCTCATCTACTTCCACCACCATCACCCCTTCCCTCTCTCAATCACATCTACTTTTCGCCGACATCGCTGACAGCTCAAATCCCTTGGCTTGGCATCTGATGACACATGTCCCGCTGATTCCATTGATCTGGTAAGAGTGCAGACGAGATTTACGAGGATGTTTAGTGGCTGCTTGCAAGAGCCGTACGGTAAGGGAGTGGCTCGCACGACGCCTTACAGTAGCAGAGACCCAGGTTCAATTCCCGCAGCTGCCTCAGGGAGATTGTACTTTCTCCCCGTGACCGGCAGGTGCTGCAGGTTCCTCCCACAATCCGTAGACAGACCAGTTGCTAAGATAATTGGTCACTGTAAAATGTACAGTGTCTAGGCCGGGATTGGGGAACTGCTGGGCAGCGCGGTCTGAAGGCCTGGACGGGCCGATCCGCACAGTTTTTCAATAAATAAATACATCTAAATATTTGTTTTGGGAAAAAAAAAGATGAAATTCAAGGTCGAATATGTTTTAAATATACAACCGGGATGGTTTTAGTGGGTAGCGGATCAGCTGTCGATCGGTGGAGAATTTGCTGATGGGATTAAATCCGGGTAGGTTCTGGGAAGGTAAATGCGAAAGAAGCGGAGACATTAACGGCGATACACTTAATTGTCGACGGAGAAAGGTATCGAGGGTTAAACGCGCAGGTCAATGGGATGTTGAAAAGTTGAGATTAGACAGGCCTTTGCCAACGTCCCTCTCATGGGAGATTCATTCGCAAGATTGTGGTGACAGGAATTCGCAGTTAGTTGGGAATTTGCGTTAAGAATTAGCTCGTGCTAATTTAGACATGTGCCGGTTGCCAGTTGGCAGTCCGTGACTGATGGTGTTATGTATCGATCCGCACTGGGATCTCTGCTGTCTGCGGCAAAGACTTGGGTGAAAACCTGTGTGTTCAGGACATCCAGCATCCTAGATTCAGTAAAGTGGTATGTTTTTGTCACACAAAGGCCAACAGTACGCCATAAGATGATTCGGCTCACAATGTTGTCCCGATTGCATTCCTGTTACTATTAGACATCACATCTCTGGGGAAAAAAAAGGCAACTGTCTGTCTACTCTGTCTATAATCTTATAACCCATTATTAGATCTACCCTCAGCTTCTTCTGTTCCAAAGGAAACTACCCAAGTGTCCAACCTCTCGTTGTAACACACGTCATCGAAACCTGGCACAGACTTTTAAACACTCTCCAGAGACATTCCAAGCACTTGACATCTTTCCTATCGTTGGGTGACCAGAACTCTTTTCAAAACGCATGATGCAACCCGATCAGTGATTTTCATAAAGTTGCAACGTAACTCCCTGAGTTTTGAACTCATTATCGGGACGAAAAATGGCAATCATGATAGACGCCTTCTTCACCCTATCAGAAAGCCTGACCATGAGCAATAGCATTCGACCGCAAGATCCCTCTGCTAATCAAAACTGTTTACAGTCTTGGCTTTAATATTGCGCTATCTCTTAGCATTTAACATTGTCACCAACTGGAGAGATCCTCATTACATCCAGAGATACAGAAAGTGGTAGAACAAGGTAAGTCAATAACACGATGCAAACTAAAGTATCACAGTTTCAGAGAAGGTGCACTGCAGGAAGGCAATACGGTACAAGGGCGCAGGTACCCAGATCAAGAGGTGAAGAGAACCTGCTATCGTAATAGGTGATCGTCTGATACCAGGGCGACAGAAGCTGTGCTTCAGCCGAGTTACAGCTATTTAAGACCTTGGTCAGACTTCCCTTGGAGTACCGTGTTCAGCTCTGGTCACCTCACTACAGGAAGGATGTGGATACTATAGAGAGAGTGCAGAGGAGATTTACAAAGATGCTGCCTGGATTGCAGGGCCTACCTTATGAAAATAGGATGACTGAACTTCGTATTTTCTCCTTAGAGCGACAGAGGATGACAGTGACGGGTAGAGGTGTACAAGATAATGAGAGGTATTGATGGAATGGATAGCCAAAGGCGTCCCGCCCCAACTCCCCCCCCCCCCCAGGGCTGAAGTGTCTAACACAAGGAGGTAGAGTTCAGTATAGTCTAGATACAGAGGGGATGTCAGGGGTAAGATTTACTCACAGAGTGGTGCGTGTGTGGAATGCACTGCCAGCGGCAGCGGTGGAAGCGGATACAATAGGGTATTTTAAGAGACCCTTAGAGCTTAGAAATAATAGAGGGCTATGAGCCAGGAAAATTCGAGGTCGTTTCTCGAGGAGGTCTCATGGCCGGCACAACATTGCGCTCTATGGTCAATGAGATTTCCATGTTTCCATGAGGCAGTCACAGATGAGAGCTACAGGGAGTTAGTCGCATATAGGCTGTCGGAAGCAGGTCGTTGGGTGACAGTCAGAGGGGGGAAAGCGAAGATGAGCAGACAGGTAGTGCAGAGCACTCCTGTAGCCATTCCATTGAACAACAAGTTTCTGTCCTAGATACTGTTGCCGGGGACGACCGTCCAGGTGTGAGCCACAGAGGCAGGTCCTCCGGCACTGAGTCTGACCTGATGGTGCAGAAGGGTGGGACGGAGAAGAGGAGAGCTGTCGTCATTGAAGACTCTATAGTCAGGGGAGCAGACAGGAGATTTTGTGAACGTGAGAAGGACACCCGCATGGTTTGCTGCCTCCCGGGTGCCCGGGTCCGGGATGTCTCTGACCGGGTGCACGACACCCTGGCACGAGAGGGAAAGCAACCAGAAGTCGTGATACATGTTGAGACCAAAGACATAGGCAGGAAGAGGGATGAGGTCCAGATGTGTGAGTTTCTGGACTAGGCAGAAGGCTGAAGAACAGGACCTCAAGGGTGGCGTTCTCAGGATTGCTGCCAGTGCTACGTGACAGTAATTGTAAGAATTGGAGAAGATGAAAGTTGAATGCGTGGCTGAGGAGTTGGTGCAGAGAGCAGGGGTTTAGATTTCTGGATCAATGGGATCTCTTCTGGGGAAGGTGGGATCTGTACAGATTGAATGGGTTGCACCTGAACTCGAGGGAGAGAAATATCCTTTGCATGTAGGTATGCTAGCATGTTTCGGAGGGTTTAAACTAATTTGTAAGGGGATTGGACCCAGAGCGATGGATCAGTGAAAGAAGTGCATGGAGTAAAGCCAGATCTAACATACAGCGAGGCTTTGAGGAAACAGAAGCAGAATAAACCGTGTAAAGACAGTAAGGTAGAAGGGCTGAAATGTGTGTGCCTCAATGCAACAAACATCAGGAGCAAAGGAGATGAAATGAGAGCTTGGATAATTACATGGAATTATGATGTAGTGGCCATTACAGAGACTCGGCTGACACCAGGGCAGGAATGGATTCACAATATTTCTGCATTTCAGTGCTTTAAATGTGATTGACAGGGCGGAAAAGGGGGAGGAGGGGTGGCATTACTGGACAGGGATACTATTACAGCTACAGAAAGGGTGGGTAATGTAGCAGAATCCTCTTTTGGGTCACTATGGGTGGAAGTCAGGAACAGGAAGGGAGCAGTTACTCCATTGGGGGTATTCTATAGGCCCCCAGGTAGGAGCAGAGATACAGGGGAGCAGATTGGGAGGCAGATTTTGGAAAGGAGCAAAACTAACTGGGTTGTTATCATGGGTGACTTTAACTTCCCTAATATTGATTGGCACCTGATTAGTTCCAGGGGTTTAGATGGGGCAGAGTTTGTGAAGTGTGTCCAGGACGGATTCCTGTCACAGTATGTGGACAGGCCGAGTAGGGGGTATGCCATACTAGATCTAATACTAGGTAATGGACCGGGTCAGTTCACAGTTCTCTCAGTGGGTGAGCATTTGGGGGACATTGTCCACCGCACCCTGGTCACTAGCATTATCATGGGAAAGGATGGAATCAAAGAGGACAGGGACATTTTTAATTGGGGAAGGGCAAATTATGAGTCTATAGGGCTAGAACTTGCGGGTGTGAATTGGGATGATGTTTTTGTAGGGAAAAGTACTATGGACATGTGGTCGATATTTAGAGATCTCTTGCACGATGTTAGAGATAATTTTGTCCCCGTGAGGAAGATAAATAACGGTAGGGTGAAGGAACCATGGGTGACAAGTGAGGTAGAAAACCTAGTCAGTTAAAAGAAGGCAGCAAACATGAGGTTTAGGAAGCAAGGATGAAATGGGTCTATTGAGGAATATAAGGAAGAAAGAAAGGAGCTTAAGAGGGGGCTGAGAAGAGCAGGAAAGCGACATGAGAAGGCCTTGGCGAGTAGGCTGAAGGAAAACTCCAAGGCATTCTTCAATTATATGAATTAAAAAAAAAAAACGATGACAGGAGTGAAGGTAGGACCGATTAGAGATAAAGATGGGAAGATGAGCCTGGAGGCTGTGGAAGTGAGCGAGGTCCTCGATGAATACTTCTCTTCGGTATTCACCAATGAGAGGGAACTTGATGATGGTGAGGACAATATGAGTGAGGTTGATGTTCTGGAGCATGTTGATATTAAGGGAGGGGAGGTGTTAGAGTTGTTAAAATACATTAGGACAGATAAGTCCCTGGGGCCTGACGGAATGTTATTCCCCAGGCTGCTCCACGAGGCGAGGGAAGAGAATTCTGAGCCTCTGGCTAGGATCGTAATGTCCTCGATGTCCACAGGAATGGTACCGAAGGATTGGAGGGAGGCGAATGTTGTCCCCTTGTTAAAAAATGTAGCAGGGATAGTCCGGGTAATTATAGTCCAGTGAGCCTCACGCCTGTGTTGGGAAAACTGTTGGAAAAGATTGTTCGAGATAGGATCTCAGGGCATTTGAGAATCATGGTCTGATTTTAATAAGGAATTTGACAAGGTTCCACACGGTAGGCTTATTCAGAAAGTCAGAAGGCATGGGATCCAGGGACGTTTGGCCAGGTGGATTCAGAATTGCCTTGCCTACAGAAGGCAGAGGGTCGTGGTGAAGGGAGTACATTCAGATTGGAGGATTGTGACTAGTGGTGTCCCACAAGGGTCTGCTCTGGGACCTCTACTGTTCGTGATTTTTATTAACGACCTGGATGTGGGGGCAGAAGGGTGGTTTAGCAAGTTTGCAGACGACACAAAGGTATTGTAGATACTGCAACGGATTGTCAACGATTGCAGAGAGTAATTGATACGATGCAGAAGTGGACTGCGAAGTGGCAGATGGAGTTCAACCCGGCGAAATGTGAAGTGGTACACTTTGGAAGAACAAACCCCAAGGTAGAGTACAAAGTAAATGGCAGGATACTTGGTTGTGTGGAGGAGCAGAGGGATCTGGAGGTACATTTCCACACTACCTTGAAAGTTGCCTCACAGGTGGTTAGCGTAGTTAAGAAAACTTTTGGGGTGCTTTATTTAATAAGTCGAAGGATAGTGTTTTAGAGTCGCCGTGTAATGATGCAGATCTCTAAAACCCAGGTTAGGCCCCACTTGGAGTACTGGGTCCAGTACTGGTCGCCTTTCTATAGGAAGGATGTGGAAGCACTGGAAAGGGTACAAAGGAGATTTACCAGGATGCTGCCTGGTTTAGAGTGTATGCATTATGATCAGAGATTAAGGGAGCTAGGGCTTTCCTCTTTGGAGAGAAGGAGGATGAGAGGAGACATGATAGAGGTGTACAAGATAATAAGAGGAATGGATGGAGGGGATAGCCAGCGCCTCTTCCCCAGGGCAACACTACTCAATCAAGAGGACACGGCTTTAAGGCAAGGGATGGGAAGTTCCAGGAGGATATTAGAGGAAGGTTTTTTACACAGAGAGTGGTTGGTGCGTGGAATGCACTGCCGAGTCAGTGATGGAGTCAGATACACTTGTGTGGTTTAATAGTCTACTAGACAGGTATGTGGAGGAATTTAAGGTGGGGCTTATATGAGAGACAGTGTTTGAGGGTCGGCACAGCATTGTGGTCCGAAGGATCTGTACTGTGCTGTACTATTCTATGTTCTATGTTCTATGTTTTATGTTCTGGTGAGACATGTTTTCGTGTCTTCCTTTCCGTGGTGTGGGTAAAGATGAGAGAATATCGGCTGTGGGTGGGGGTCGTTCTTTGATGATACTGGCTGTTTATCGGGTCTGCGGGGTGTGCAGACAGACCTCATGGGAGGGGAGGCTGGTTTCAGAGTTGTGCTCAGCTGTGTCCACAGTTTCTTGCGGTCACAGTTTCTATTTCTGATTGAGGAACCAGGACGTTTCATCAGAGCAGTGAGGTGGATGGGAACTCAATAAGGCATTAAATTTTTCCACTGTCCACTACTCTGTATTATGGTGTCGAACCCAGGGAGATTTCACTGACTGATTTGTGCGGATTGGTAGGCATTTGTAGAATTGAACAGGTCCATTTACAAGGTCCCAGATTGTACATCACTCTGGAAGATGGAAGAGAGGGAGGTAGGGAGAGACGGACAAGGAACGGAGCAGATATAAGGGGAGGGATGGGGACGAGAGGGGGATTGGAAAATAGAAGAGGGAGGGAGAAGCTGGATGGTCTGAGATCCAGGGAGAGTAATCGGGTCTATTTAACCGGGAAAGACAGAATTGGCACTGATAGCAGATGTACCATACATAGACTTTAATAGGACTATTAACAAGGTCCTAGATGGCACACCGCTCTAGAGGATGGTGTGCGAAGCAGAGAGGGGTGGCTAACTGGATGTAAAATTGGCTTTGTTGTACGGGCAAAGCTTTAAGGTTGAAAATCGCTTCTCAGGCTGGGTGCCCGTCACTAGCGGTGTTCACCAGCAGTTCGGTAGTGGGACAAATGAACTTTTACAAATATATCGACCATTTGTAGCAGATTATACAGGATGCTGCTGGTGAGCTTGCAGACGACACTAACGTTGGTGGAGTTGTTAAAAGCGAAGACCGGTATCACTTACGGGGGATATCGGTCAGATGGGGAAGAGGGCTGAGCGCTGGCTGATGCAGTTGAATTCAACAAGGGCTAGCTGTTGTATTTCAAGAAGTGGACTAACAGGGTAGAATTATCACAGTGACCGAGTGTAACCCTGTGAAATTTAATAGAACATAGGGCCGAGGGGTACAGGTGCACGGTTCCCTGAGCGTGAAGTCGCAGGTCGACAGGGCGGTGCGGAAGGCGTCTGACGCACCGGCCTTCATGTGTGGGCACTGAGTACTGGAGGCAAGAGTCACGTTGCAGTTGTACAAGACGTCGGTGAGGCCGCACAGGGAGTACGGTGTTCAGTTTCGGTCGCCCTGCTGTCACTGAACTGGAAGGAATGCAGAGGGAGATTTAAGCGGATGCTGCAGAGAGCCGAGGACTGAGTTACGGAGAGAGTTCAGGCAGGGCGGGACTTTATATCTATGGGCGCAGGGGTGACCTTATAGAGGTAAATAAAAGCACGAGGGTCACAGAAAAGGTGAATGCGCAAAGTCATTTTCTGTAGGCTTGGAGAATCGAGAACCCGAGCTCACAGGTCTGAGGTGATAGCAGAAAGAGATTTAATTGGGGACCCGAATGAGACTTTTTTTTCCACCCAGACGGCGGTCCAACTATGGAACGAGCTGCCCGAAAAAGAGCGACAGCGAAAGAGTGAAGGGGAGACATGTAGAATGGGAGTAGCAGAGAGCGGGACAGAGGGAGCGAGATAGAATTGGTGAGAGAGAGGGAAAAGATAGAGGGTTAACTGCACACTATTTTTGCTCCCCGCTATATTATTGTTAAAACTTTGTTCTTTTTTTCACACATTGATTATATGACTGTCTTGCGGCTAGAGAAATTCTAGGCAGTCTCTGTTGTACGTTAGATAGTCGGAATAACATTGTGGGCCGAAGGGCTTGCCATGTACTGTAGATTTCTATGTTCTGATGATACATGCTTTCATTTCCTCCTTTCCATGGGTTTAGTGCAGAAGAGAGATGGGTTGGCCTGTGCAGATGTGGATTTTTGATGATGCTAGCTGATTTACCGAGATAGCAGAAAATGCTGACAAAGTTCCTGGAGGGGAGGCTGGTTTCGGGTTTCGGAGATGTTCACAGCTGTGTCCACAGTGCTCTACAGTTCCATGTGGTTAATGGCGGAGCAGTTTGTATATTTTGAGTGAGGAACCAGGACGGGATCTCAATAAGGCATTTCATGTTTCCAATTTGTAGGTTACTCTGTATGATGGTGTGGCGACCCGTGCGCCGACACTGGTGTCAAGCGTTATGGGTCCTACCCTCCTTCCCTTGGAGAACATTGGTGTCGTGGAGAGGGGAGACTTGCAGCATGGGCAACTGCTGGTCTTCCATACAACCTTGCCCACGCCTACGCCCAGGAGAGTGAAGACTTTCCAGGCGCAGATCCATGGTCCCGCAAGACTAACGTTGTGGCGACCTGGGAGATTTGACGGATTGATTTGCTCGATTTGGTAGACATACTGCACACTGACTTTAACACATCCATTCACAAGGTCCCTGAAGGTAGATCGCTCTGGAAGATGGAAGATAAGGCTGGTAGAGATACAGAAGGGACAATGAGATCTGATAGAGGGTTGCGAGGGGATGAACGGGCGGGTGGAAGATAGAAGAGGCAGGAAGATTCTCGATGAGAATCAGAGTGAGTTGTCGGGCTGATTTGACCGGATAAGACAGAGCCGGCACGGAGAGTAGACTATAACAGGGCAATTAAGCAGTCCCAGATAGTTGTCTATTCTGAAGGAAGATATGGAACACAAAGAGATCTATCTGACTAATTTTAATTGTGAAGGGTTGATCAGGTGGATGTTAGGTCCCAGAATGTGCACCGCTCTGGAGAATCATTAGACCATAAGACCGTCAGAAACGGGAGGCCATGTTGCAGTTGTACAGGACGTCGGTAAGGCCGCACAAGGAGTATGTTATTCAGCCTTGATCGTCCTGCTCCAGGAAAGATGCAAACGAAAAGGCAAGAGTGCAGAGGGAGATGTTGCCGGGACTACAGGGACTGAGCTACGAAGAAAAGTTCGGCTGGTTGCGACTTTATACGTTGTAGATCACGAATGACCCTTCAGGGGGTTCTAAAGCCAGGATGGGCACAGACAGAGTTGACGTTCAAGGTTATTTTCGCTGAACTTGGAACCGAGGGCCACCAGAGCGCACAGGATTAAGGTGAGAGAGGAAAGAGATTTAATTGGGGTGCCGATCGAGAACCTTTTGGTATCGAGATGATGGTCAGTCTGTGCAACGAGCTGACAGAGAGGCGGACGCGTTACACACTTGGCCACTTGGGTATCTGACACGTCATCCCTCCAGAATGACGTCACGTTTGAGAAATCTGACCTGTTGGTTCCGTGTCTGGCAACCTGCCGGGTGCCGAAGCAATGGGAGGATCCTCAATCTCATTGATGGGGACGTCGTCTTTCCGAAAGTTCAGCTCTGAGTAGATGGGGGTTAGACCATCTGGTAGAGAAAGCGAGAGAATGTGAGAGAGAGTGCTAAAGCATGAGGGACAGCGGGGGATTAGTATGGATAGAGGAGGTAACCAACGGGGATGGGAGACAGCAAGACGGGTGAGGGAAGACAGAGTAAAATGGATCGATGAGGTGGCTGCGACATGCGTGATCGAAGTTGGAGGGAGATGGTGGAAGAGACCAAGTCAGCGAGACTGCGAAGGGGAAGGCGAGAGTAGGAGACCGTGGTACTGTGACAGAGGGGAGAGGATTGAGAAAGTGGGCAGTGAGAGAGGGAAGAGAGAATAGGGAAGGAGGAGAGAGAGGTTTAGAGATGGGTATAGAGCGGAGAGAACGAACGAGTACGAGTGGAGAAGGAGGAGCAGAGAGAAGACGGAAAAAAAGGAGGAAGAGAGAGGGAAAGTGTGAGCGGGAGAGGAGACAGAGGGAAAGAGAGAGAGAGAGAGAATGGAGCAGATTGCGTCAGTGGCAGAGTAGGGGAGAGGAACGAGAGATTGAAAGAGGGAAAGAGAGTCAATGGGCCGATAGAGGGACGGGTTTGAGGGCAAGAGAATGGAGAGAGGAGAAATGAGAGGCTGAGATGAGGAACAAACCGGACAGAGGACGAGCGAGAGGAGAGGGCATGAGGAGGGGGGAAAGAGGGAAAGAGAAGGATAGAGTGGGTGAGAGAGAAAGTGAGGGAAAAGCGAATCGAAGGGATACAGCTGGAGATCGGACAGAGAGGAGGGAGAAGAGAGAGAGGGGCAGGAGATGAGAGAAGGGGGAGAGAGAGATTCGAAAATTTTATAGAGCTGTCCTTCATCACCGCCTGCCCACGGCGTTCCTTATTCAGCTGCCATCCCACAGAGCTCCCTCCTTCGACCTCTCAGGGCTCTCCCCTCAGTTACATTTCCACCTCACCGTCCCGACCAAGACGCTTCCACAACACAGCCCCTCCGATGACATTCAATCCTCCCACACTATTCTCACTTCACCCCGATCCACAGCCCTCGTTCTGTACCGCCCTCCCATGGCGCTCTCTCCACTCCGCCCTTCTGAAAGCGCACCGTCCCCACTGACACCTCCACGCCCTCACATTCCTCGCTCCCAGCCGCCTCAGCGACAAATTCCCTCCGACTCATCCGGCAATAATAGATCTAGTACTAGGTAATGAACCAGGACAGGTCACAGATCTCTCAGTGGGTGAGCATCTGGGGGACAGTGACCACCGCTCCATGGCCTTTAGCATTATCATGGGATAGGAGAGAATAAGAGAGGACAGGATTTTTTTTTTAATTGGGCAAGGGCAAATTATGAGGCTAGAACTTGCGGCTGTGAATTGGGATGATGTTTTTGCAGGGAAATGTACTATGGGCACGTGGTCAATGTTATAGATCTCTTGCAGGATGTTAGGGATAAATTTGTCCCGGTGAGGAAGATAAAGAATGGGAGGGTCAAGGAACCACGGGTGACAAATGAGGTAGAAAACCAAGTCAGGTGGAAGAAGGCAGCCTACATGTGGTTTAGACAACAAGGATCAGATGGGTCTATTGAGAAATATAAGGAAGCAAGAAAGGAACTTAAGAAAGGGCTGAGAAGAGAAAGAAGGAGGCATGAGAAGGCCTGGACGAGTAGGGTAATGGAAAACCTCAAGGCCTTCTACAATAAACTGAAGAAAAAAAGAAAGGATGACAGGAGTGAAGGTAGGACCGATTAGAGATAAAGATGGGAAGATGTGTCTGGAGGCTGTGGAATTGAGCAAGGTTCTCAATGAATGCTTCTCTTCAGTATTCACCAACGAGAGGGAACTTGATGGTGAGAACTATATGAGTGAGGTTGATGTTCTGGAGCATGTTGATATTAAGGGAGAAGAGGTGTTGGAGTTGTTAAGATACATTAGGACAGATCAGTCCCCGGGGCCTGACGGAATATTCCCCAGGCTGCTCCACGTGTCGACGGAAGAGATTATTGAGACTGGCTAGGATCTTTATGTCCTCGTTGTCGACGGGAATGGTACCCGAGGATTGGAGGGAGGCGAATGTTGTCCCTTTGTTCAAAAAAGGTAGCAGGTATAGTCCGGGTAATTGTAGACCATTGAACCTTACGTCTGTGGTGGGAAAGCTGCTGGAAAAGATTCTTAGAGATAGGATTTCTGGGCATTTAGAGAATCATGATTTGATCAGGGACAGTCAGCATGTCTTCGTGAAGGGCAGATCGTGTTTTACAAGCCTGATAGAATTCTTTAAGCAGTTGACCAGGCATATAGATGAGGGTAGTGCAGTGAATGTCATCTACATGGATTTTACGAAGGGTTTTGACAAGGCTCCACACGGTAGGCTTATTCAGAAAGTCAGAAGGCATGGGATCCTGGGAAGTTTGGCTAGGTGGATCCAGAATTGGCTTGCATGTAGAAGGCAGAGGGTCGTGTTGGAGGGAGTATATTTTGACTGGAGGATTGTGACTAGTGGTATCCCACAAGGATCTGTTCTGGGACCTCTACTTTTCGTGATTTTTATTAACGACATGGATGTGTGGATAGAAGGGTGGGATGGCAAGTTTGCAGACGACACAAAGGTTAGTGGTGCTGTACATTATGTAGAGGATTGTCAAAGGTTGCGGAGAGACACTGATAGGATGCAGAAGTGGACTGAGAAGTGACAGATGGAATTCAACCCGGAGAAGTGTGACGTGGTACACTTTGGAAGGACAAACTCCAAGGCAGAGTACAAAGTAAATGGCAGGATACTTGGTAGTGTGGAGGAGCAGAGGGATCTCGTGGTACATGTCCACAGATCCCCGAAAGTTGCCTCACAGGTGGATAGGTTAGTTAAGAAAGCTTATGGGGTGTTAGCTTTCATAAGTCGAGGGATAGAGTTTAAGAGTCGCGATGTAATGATGCAGCTCTATAAATCTCCGCTTAAGCCACACTTGGAGTACTGTGTCCAGTTCTGGTCGCCTCACTATAGAAAGGATGTGGAAGCATTAGAATGGGTACAGGGGAGATTTACCAGGGCGCTGCCTGGTTTAGAGAGAATGCATTATGATCAGAGATTAAGGGAGCTAGGGCTTTACTCTTTGGAGAGAAGGAGGATGAGAGGAGACACAATAGAGTTGTACAAGGTAATAAGAGGAATAGATAGAGTGGATAGCCAGCGCCTCTTCCCCAGGGCACCACTGCTCAACACAAGAGCACATGGCTTTAAGGTAAGGGGTGGGAAGTGCAAGGAGAATATTAGAGGAGGATTTTTATTTACTCAGAGAGTGGTTGGTGCGTGGAATGCACTGCCTGAGTCAGTGGTGGAGGCAGATACACTGGTGACGTTTAAGAGTCTACGAGACAGCTATATGGTGGAAATTATGGTGTTGGCTTACATGGGAAGTAGGGTCTGAGAGTCGGCACAGCATTATGGGCCGAAAGGCCTGTACTGTGTTGTATTATTCTATGTTCTATGTTCTAAACAGGGAATCGTTAGGATTAATGACATTTTTGCCCGAAAACCTTTCGACGGACTCATGAGCAACGTCAAACTAGCAAAGTGAAACTGACCTGCATCTGTCCGGACCTGGAGCTGAGAGCGGGTCTTGAATTTAAGTTCTGCATACGATACATCAGGTTCAGCTTGGACAAAAAAGAGTAAGGGTTAGAAACTGCCTGAGGCTCCCTCAACACCGTCTCATTACACACTCCCGGCATCACACACACAGTGAAATTCACTCCACACCACGCCAGGATCAGACTCAGGGTCTGACTCCCGGGGTCAGACACAGTGAATTTCCCTCTGCAGCGTCGCATCGCACAGTCCTAGGCCGGAAACTGAGTGAAGCTAACTCCATACTGTGCGATCACATGCTCCCGGTGTCAGGAACAGAGTGAACTTCCCTCCACACCGTCCCATCACACGTTCCCGAGGTCAGACACAGAGTGTTAGCTCCCTTCCAACTTTTCTGTGGTCAGACACAGAGTGAAGCTCCCTGCACACCGTCCCACCGTACACTCTCGGGGTCAGAAACAGAGAAAAACTCCTTGTGCACTGTTGCATCACACCACCCCCGTTGTATGATCAGACGTAGAGGGAAGCTCCTTCCACAGTGTCCCATCACACGGCCTCGTGGACAAACAGAGAATGAAACTCCCTCTCTCCGTGTTTCTGCCCCTCTCACCTCGGGGAGCAGACCGTGTGTCCGTCTTGGCGAACTTCGCATTCCTGTGAGTCTCGCTGTCGTCCATCCTGTCGAGGATTACACGCGTCTCTGAGCTCAGGAACGGGACGTGACTATTGTCAGAGGAAGACAAGGAGTTTTGACAAGGAGTCAGATCGAAACCAGCAAACACCAGATGAATAGCTGATAAAAAGAGGAAACAAAAGCAGGTGGTGGCGGTAAATGTGGGTTTGGAGAGACTGAATTTTTGCGAGAGGGTAGTCGTCGGAGCTAAGAGTGGCGCGGGAGGACTAGTGAGACTGAGGAGAAAGAGTTGGAGGGACAGAGTGGGGAGATTGGGGGTCGGCAGAGAGCGAGGGGGAACTGTGTGGCGGTGGACTGAGTAGGTAGAGGTAATGAGAGAACAGGGCGTGATGGGAGAGTGGTGGGAGAGAGGAGGGAGAGGAGGAAAAGTAAGAGTGAAGCCGATGGAGAAAGAGAGGGTGTTGGAGGGAGCGGAGAGGAGAATAGAGAGGAGTGAGTATGTGGTACAAGGCGGAAAGTGGAGTGCGAGAAGGGGAGGGATGAAGGGAAAGGAATGTAGACGATAGAAGCAAAGACGAAGGGGGATAGAAGAATAGAAATGGGAGGAAGGAAGAAGCAAAGGAGGGGGGAGTGTGGAATGAAGGAACGTCGGAGGGATTTGTGTCACTTATCTGATCCTCGCTACCTCAACCTCATGTATGCTGCCTTCTTCCACCTGACTAGATTTTCCACCTCACTTGTCACCCATGGTTCCTTCACCCTACCATTCTTTATCTTCCTCATCGGGACAAATTTATCCCTAACATCCTGCAAGAGATCCCTAAACATCGAACACATGTCCATAGTACATTTCACTGCAACAACATTTACCCCAATTCACACCGGTAAGTTCTAGCTTTGAACAAAGCGGATGAGCCTAGAGCGTGGATCTGTACTTGGAGCTATCGTGTTGGGTCGATTACACAGAGCTGGATGACTGAGTATCAGGAATGGTTACTTAGAGTGCAGGGCTTTAGCTGTTTCAGAAAGTACGGGGCGGAGGGTGGAGGCAAGGGTGTTGAGGCTTTGCACTGCTGCTCAGGGATAGCTTCACGGCTACAGGAGGGGAGGCTGTACTTGATCTGGTATTGGGAAATGCACGTGGTCAAGTGTCAGGTCTCTCAGTGGGTGAGTGGAAAAGTGCGTATGGAGCCGTGGGAGATAGCAGACGTACTTAACGAATAACTTGCTTCAGTATTCACAACGAAAAGGAATTTGGCGATTGTAGGGATGACTTTCAGCGGACGGAAAAGCTTGGGCATGTAGGTTTATAGAAAGAAGGTGTCCTGGAGTCTCAGGAAAGTCTTTGGAGAGGCATAATATGTTTAGGAATAGTCAGCATGTCTTGGTCAAAGGTAGGTCGTGCCTTCCGAGCCTGATTGAGTTTTTTTAGGTGATGTGCCATAACACATTGATGAAGTTAGAGCAGTAGATGTAGTGCATAAGTATCTCAGCAAAGCATTTGATAAGGTACCCCATGCAAGGCTTTTGAGAAAGTAAAGAGATATGGGATACAAGGGGAACAAAGAGTGGTTGTAGGCACGTCATACCCTGCATGAAGGCTGCTGATCAGTGGTGTGCCTCAGGGATCTGCTCCGCGACCCTGAGGTCCTACTATTTGTGATTTTTATAAATTACCTGGATGAGGAAGTGGAGGGACATGTTAGTAAATTTGCTGATGACACAAAGGTTGGGCGTGTTGTGGATAGTGTGGAGGACTGCCTTGTGTCATTCCGCAGTAGGAGATCAAGTATTCCTCGCTCTCTCTGGTTGGGACCGTCCAATCCTTTTCAATAATTACCTCGAGACAAATGGATCTATAATCACTCCAAGGCAGATTACAAAGTGAATGGCAGGATACTTGGTAGTGTGGAGGAGCAGAGGGATCTGGGGGTACATGTCCACAGATCCCTGAAAGTTGCCTCACAGGTGGATAGGGTAGTTAAGAAAGCTTAGTTAGCTTTCATAAGTCGAGGGATAGAGTTTAAGAGTCGTGATGTAATGACGCAGCTCTATAAAACACTTGGAATACTGTTTCCAGTTCTGGTCGCCTCACTATAGGAAGGATGTGGAAGCATTGGAAAGGGTAGTGAGGAGATTTACCAGGATACTGCCTGGTTGGAGAGTATGCATTATGATCAGAGATTAAGGGAGCTAGGGCTTTAGTCTTTGGAGAGAAGGAGGATGAGAGTAGACATGATAGAGGTGTACAAGATAATAAGAGGAATAGATAGAGTGGATAGCCAGCACCTCTTCCCCAGGGCACCACTGCTCAATACAAGAGGACATGGCTTTAAGGTAAGGGGTGGGAAGTTCAAGGGGGATATTAGAGGAAGGTTTTTTACTCAGAGAGTGGTTGGTGGGTGGAATGCACTGCCTGAGTCAGTGGTGGAGGCAGATACACTAGTGAAGTTTAAGAGACTACTAGACAGGTATATGGAGGAATTTAAGGTGGGGGCTTATATGAGATGCAGGGTTTGAGTGTCGACACAACATTGTGGGCCCAAGGGCCTGTACTGTGCTGTACTATGCTATGTTCTAGGTTCTATGTTCACTCGATACAAAGTGTACCCCTGTACAAACCTGACCTGCCTCATTCCGCAGTAGGAGATCAAGTTTTGCTCTTTCTTGTTGGGACCTTTACGTACTGATTAAGGAAATTTCCCTGAACTTTTTTGATAAACTCTATCCCACTGCGCCTTTTGCAGGATGAGACTCAGTTAATACGTGGAAAGTTAAAATAAACCGGTTACCACAATCTTATATTCCCTGCAACAGTCTGCGATCTCTCCACAGATGTATGCCTACTAATCCAGCGGACTGCCGGCTGGTCTATAATCTAGCCCCATGAACATTGTAATACATTTCATAATCTTCATTTCCACCCACACCGCCTCACTTACACGAGTTATTTTATCTCTTAGAGTGTGAGATTTTCTCTGCCCAGTAATGTCAGCCCTCCTCCTTTATCCCTCACTATATCACGTTTAAAAATAGGGAACCCAGAAAAAAATTGTGCTGTCCTGCTTTCTCCTCTTACAATCAATTCTCAATAATGGTTACACTATCATGATTCAATGTGTTGATTCATGTCCTGAGCTCACCTGCCTTTCTTAAAAAGTTCCTGCATGGAATTTTACGCAGCACAGGACACCAGTCGCATCATGAACATCCTTATGATCGTTGCCTTTGCCTGAGGCCTTTCCAACATCTGTCTCCACTCCGACTCGTTATCTGCTCTGAAGCTCTGAATCCCAGCCCCCTGCAACTCCAGTTTAACAACTGTGCACCAACCTCTCCTGCACAGGCCTGGCAAATCGTCCAGCTCAGATATCAGTCCCACTCCAGTTTAGGTGTAAATCGCCTTGTATCTCTTATGTACAACTCCCACCTTCCTTGGAAAAAAAAATACACAATTCTGAAGACCTCCCACCCACATCAACTCCTGAGCCACGAGCTAAACTGTATAGTCTTCCTAGGTCAGGAAATAATGTGACGGATAGTGGTCCGATCCCTTAATTTAGTAATTAAATCCCTGACCTGACTTTGCAGAAGCCCTCCCGATTCATACCAACGTTATTGGTACCGATATGGGCCAGGACCTCCGACCGCTGACCCGCCCGCTTAGGAACCAGAGAGAAGGAGTGGTGTGCTGAGAGAAGAGGAAGGAAGGGGAGGAGAGTGGAGGCCACAGAAAGGGTGTTCATATTGCAGACTTTGGAACAGAACGTGTGAGTTACCATTTTCTTGCTCCCTATCTCAAGACTATTTGAACGCCGAAATCTTCTGACCTATGAGTATGAATCAGAAACAGATCCCACCTTTCTTGGAATAGACGCACTGATCGCAAATTCTGAAGCCCTCCCACCTAAAGCAACTCTTGAACTCTTGCTAAACTGTGTGGCCTTCCTGTGCCTGACATCGGTGGGTGGGGCAGCGGCCCTGTCCTTTAATTTAATGCCTAAATCCCTGACCGCACTGTGCAGAACACCTGCCTATTCATGCCGCTATCGTTCGTACCGATATGGACCCTGATCTCCGGCTGCTCACTCACTCACTTTAGAATCATAGAGAAGGAGTGGTGTGCTGAGAGAAGAGGAAGGAAGGGGAGGAGAGTGGAGGCCACGGAAAAGCTGTTAAGATTGCAGCCTTTGGAGCAGAACGTGTGAGTTACCATTTTTTTGCTCACTCTCTCTGATCGGAGCCCACTGACCCATGACTGTAAGTCAGAGACAGAGCGAGGCTCTGTCCATGCAATCCCACCACACACTCCCAGGGAAAGACTCAGAGTGAAGCTCCCTCCACACCGTCCCACCACACACTCGCGGGGACAGACACAGAGTGAAGCTCCCTCCACAGTGTCGCATCACACTATCTTAGGGTCAGCCACAGAGCGAAGCTCCCTCTCCCGATCTCCCCACTCACCACTACCCGGCCCTCGGCGTTCCAGTACTCTCGAATGGAGTGTGTCTCTCGGAGATGGTGTGTGTGTGTGTGTGATCGGATGGTGTGCTGCGAGAAGAGGAAGGAAGGGGAGGAGAGAGGAGGCCAGGGAAAGGGTGATGAGACTGCAGCCACTGATGCAAGTGTTGTTCCACCACATGACCGCCCCGTGCATGCAGAGCTTTGACAGGCTCAGATCCTGGTGATAGACATCCGGTGGAACGGGGGAGCTGTAACACCAGACGTCATCTCTCCCTCATTCTCCCCTCAATGGCCTGTGACACAGAGAGAGAGAGCAGAGTGGTGGAGGGGGAAACGTAGATGGGGAGAGTTTAGCGGATGGAGTGTATCACGGAGACGGGGAGGGGCGTAGAGAACGCTCGGTATAATGCAGACGGCGAAGTGTGCATGACAGGAAGATGATCACGGAGCCGGTGTGGCTTCTTAGTGAGGGATGGGCGACGGGGTCAGGCATGGTGTACTGAAGGCAGTGTGTGACGGTGGCAGGGTATAGTGTAGGAGAGGGAGAGTTTGACGAAACCGTCAAGGTTTGGAGACGGAGGGTGTTATCCATACGTGTGAGTATTTCAGAGTTACAGTGCGGGTCGTGACTATGCGTCAGTATCGTTGAGTAGTGAGTTCCGAATACGGTACAGACCCTGTCAGTGTGTTGGTGTCACGATGCGGGGCGTGTTCGTGTCAGATGGGGGTTGTGTCAGTGACACCGAAACACTGTAAAGGGTCTTTCAATAGCCCTTTGAAGACGATCTCGGTGTCACAGTGAGGTTCTGTGAATCGTTCACAGCTTATGCCGTCTCTGAGGTGGTCGTTCCCTGTGTTTATCGCCAAGTTCTCTGATCTAACCAACCCCACTGCCCTTCCCACCTGATGAGTTCAAATCACTCTCTGCTCTTGCTACAGAGCAGAGAACGTAATCACAGAGCAGAGCAGCCTGTCGGCCCAGAGAGTTGTGACCTTCCAATTCAACTCAATCCCTTATGCGGACACAATGCCCGTCTGCACACCCACGTGACTGTTAAAGAGACGCTTAAACTCCCCTGTGGATCTTCCCTCACCACCAGCGCTGGCAGCGTTTTCCAGTCACACACCACTCTCTATGAAATAAATCCTGCCAAACTCATCTCCCTGCAACATACTCCCTGCCACCTTAATTTATGTTTCTGCTATTAGATATTCAAATCCTGGGGGTAAAAGAAAACCCGCTCCCTCTTCTACCTGTGTCTTTCGTGATGATATAAACAACGTCAGGTGTTCCCTCAGACTCCCCCGCTCCACAGAAACGAAGCTAAAAATATCCGACCACTGATTATAGATTTTGTTCTCTGGTCCAGGCAGCGTCCCGTTGAACAGCTTCTGTGTCGTCTCTAAAAATCCTCAATTTCTTCCTGTAACGGGGCGGCCAGAAATGAATTAGTGAACTCTTAAACGTCAAATCCATTCCCAAATCCTATGTACATTGCCAGTCGGCTCCTCGGCCCCCCAGTCATGTACACTGAAGTCGCTCTCTCCTTCAATGCTTCCCATTATTCATGGAATGGGCCCTCCCTGTCTGCAGTTGCAGATCAATCCCCTCCCCAGTAAAGTTGGCCTTTATCCAATTTCGAAACCAAACCCTAGGTTAGACCTATCATTTTCCATAATGTCTTGTATCTAATAGCATTACCATCACAAGAAGCAAAGTGGTCCAATAGACAATAGACAATAGACAATAGACAATAGGTACAGGAGTAGGCGATTCGTCCCTTCGAGCCAGCACCGCTATTTGCTATGATCATGGCTGATCATCCACAATCAGTACCCCGTTACTGCCTTCTCCACATATCCCTTGACACCGCTATCATCGAGAGCTCTAACTCTTTTTTAAAAGCATCCGGAGAATTGGCCTCTACCGCCTTCTGAGGTACAGCATTCCACAGATCGACAATTCCGTCAGTGACAAAGTTTTTCGTCAACTCGGTTCTAAATGTCCTACCCCTTATTCCTCAACTGTAGCCTCTAGATCTGGACTTCCCCAACATCGGTAACATGTTTACTGCATGTAGCGTGTCCAATCACTTATAAACTTATATGTTTCAATCAGATCCCCACTCATCCTTCTAAATTCCAGTGTATACAAGCCAGTCGCTCCAATCTTTCAACATATGACAGTCCCGCCATCCCGGGAATTAACCTCGTGAACCTACGCTGCACTCCCTCAATAGCAAGAATGTCCTTCCTCAAATTTGGAGACCAAAACTGCACACTAATAACTCCCTAATGTTGCCCACTAATCTCCTATGTGGGACCTTATCAAAGATTTTCTGAAAGTCCAGGTACACTACGTCCACTGGCTCTCCCTTGTCCATTTTCATAGTTACATCCACAGCAAAATTCCAGAAGCATGTTTTCCCCTTCGGAAATACATGCTGTCTAGGGCCGATCCTGTTACTGCCACACAAATGGTCTCCTAAACAAAATTCTGTCACATGCCTTGCCCCATTTCGGTAGGAGACATTACACGTACTGCTTAAGGCAGCTTTCCTTCAAACACTTGACAAACTATCCCATTGGTCCTTTCACAGTATGGGACTCACAGTCAATTCCTGTTAAGATCAACCAAGATCACAACCTTTTGCTCCTTGCAACAGACTGCGACTTCATACAGATTTGTTCCACTAAACCCCCAAGACTGTAAGGTGGTCAACTATGTGGCCCCATGAAAGTGTTTATATTTACCATAGAAACCATAGAAAAACTACAGCACAGAAACAGGCCTTTTGGCCCTTCTTGGCTGTACCGAACCATTTCCTGTCTAGTCCCACTGACCTGCAGACGGACCATATCCCTCCATACATTTCCCATCCATGTGTCTATCCAAGTAATTCTTACATGTTAAAAAAAAGTAACCAGCATTTACCACCTCGTCTAGCAGATCATTCCATACTCCCGCCACTCTCTGTGTGAAGAAGCCCCTCCTCCCCGCCAATGTTCCCTTTAAACTTTTCCACCCTAACCCTTAACCCATGTCCTCTGGCTTTTGTTCTCCCCTTGCCTCAGTGGAAATAGCCTGCTTGCACTCACTCTATCTATACCCATCATTATTTTATATACCTCTATCAAATCTCCCCTCATTCCTCTACGCTCCAGGGAATAAAGTCTTAACCTGTTCAACCTTTCTCTGTAACTGAGTTTCTCAAGTCCCGGCAACATCCTTGTAAACCTTCTCTGCACTCTTTCAACCTTATTTATATCCTTCCTGTAATTTGGTGACCAAAACTGAACACAATACTCCAGATTCGGCCTCACCAATGCCTTATAACAACTTCATCATAAGATTCCAGCTCTTATACTCGATACTTTGATTAATAAAGGCCAATGTACCAAAAGCTCTCTTTACTACCCTATCTACCTGTGACGCCACTTTTAGGGAATTTTGTATCTGTATTCCCAGATCCCTCTGTTCTACTGCACTGCTCAGTGCCTTACCATTAACCCTGTATGTTCTACCTTGGTTTGTCCTTCCAACGTGCCATACCTCACACCGGTCTGTATTAAACTCCATCTGCCATTTTTCAGCCCATTTTGCCAGCTGGTCCAAGTCCCTCTGCATGCTCTGAAAACCTTCCTCACTGTCTACTACACCTCAAATCTTTGTATCATCAACATATCTGCTAATCCAATTTACCACATTATCATCCAGATCATTGATATAGATGGCAAATAACAATGGACCCAACAATGATCCTTGTGGCACACCACTAATCACAGGCCTCCACTCGGAGAAGCAATTCTCTACTACCACTCATTGGCTTCTTCCATAGAGCCAATGTGTAATCCAATTTACCACCTCTCCATGTATATCTCGCGACTGAATTTTCCTAACTAACCTCCCATGCGAGACCTTGTCAAAAGCCTTACTGAAGTCCATGTAGACAATATCCACTACCTTCCCTTCATCAAGTTTCCTGGTAACCTCCTCGAAAAATTTCAATGGATTGGTCAAACATGACCTACCACGCACAAAGCCATGTTGACACTCCCTAATAAGTCCCTGTCTATCCAAATGCTTGTAGATTCTGTCTCTTAGTACTCCCTCCAATAATTTACCTACTACCGACGTTAAACTGATCGGCCTATAATTTCCTGGATTACTTTTCGATCCGTTTTTAAAGAATGGAACAACATGAGCCCCTCTCCAATCCTCCGGCACCTCACCTGTAGACAGGGGCATCTTAAATATTTCTGCCAGCGCCCCTGCAATTTCAACACTAGTCTCCTTCAAGGTCAGAGGGAACACCCTGTCAAATCCCGGGGATTTATCCACTTTAATTTTTCTCAAGACAGCAAGCACCTCCTCCTTTTCAATCTGTACAGTTTCCATGATCTCACTACTTGTTTCCCTTAATTCCATAGACTTCATGCCAGTTTCCTTAGTAAATACAGACGCACAAAACCTATGTAAGATCTCCCCCATTTCCTTGTTTCCGCACATTGCCGACCACCCTGATCTTCCTGAGGACCAATTCTATCCCTTAGAATCCTTTTGCTCTTAATATAGCTGTAAAAGCTCTTTTGATTATCCTTCACTTTGACTGCCAAGGCAAGCGCATGTCTTCTTTTAGCCCTCCTGATTTCTCTTTTAAGTATTTTCTTGCCTTTCTTATACTCCTCTGTCAATTTATTTAATCCCTGTTTCCTATACATGTCATATGTAATTTTATTCCTTGACTTTAAGCTAACGGGTGTGAAGATCAAGGGGGATATTAGAGGAAGATTTTTTTACTCAGGGAGCGGTTGGTGCGTGGAATACACTGACTGAGTCAGTGGTGGATACACGAGTGAAATGTAAGAGACTACTTGAAACTGAAGAAGCAGTGCAATGTGGGGGCGGTGTGGCGCGGCCTCCAAACTGGCGCATGTGCTGCCCCCTAGTGCTCGCCCGGCAGAAGATATGTTCTGTTGTGGTCGACTGCAGATTTGCATATATGTGTATGTATTTAAAGCAGTATAACAGGGTGATCGTATAAACTACTGATACCAACCGTGTGCTTGATATCTTTCCATCCCAGAAGTATTGCGTGTACTTTGAGCCACGTGTGACTGTTGGTATTATCTGTTTTATTTTATTATTATTTTGTTTTTTTTTTCTTTTACTGGAGTAACGCTGGCCCGTTTGTCTGTATTCATGGATATTACCTGTGGTTGAATGAAAACTAAACTTGGATTGGATTGAAACAGTCTCTTATGCACCGGGCTCACATTCCTTGGAAGAGAACCCAATAATCGAGCTATCTGAAGACTTCATTCCGACCCCGACAGCTTGGCCAAGTGTTAATCTGTGTGATTATCCTATTTCTGGCCACACCAACCCGGGCAGAGATTTGGCTGCTCAGCGTCCCACTTGAGATTGCTGAGGACCCGATCGGAGAAGTTGCAACCCTGGCACGCAGGAGGGAAACATACCATCCAGTAATCACCCTCTCGCACACAGATCTGTTCCCCGAACAATGACCCCGCAAGCACCACAGCGCATTTCGCTCTCCTCCCTTCCCTCCTGAACCACAGAACCGAACTCAGTGCCAGAGTCCTGACCTGTGAGACACATCGCTACTTGGTCGTATGCACCCATCTCCCCCACCCAGAAGAATACAAAGTGCTATACCTGTTTTTCAGCCGGTTGGCCACAGAGGGCTCTTCGCACTGGGCCTGGCTGGTTAACCCCTTTCATCCTCCTGACTGTACCCCAGTCTCCTGTGAACTGCACATTGGGCATAACTTCCTCCCAATCTGTCCTCCCTATCTGTCCTCAGCTTTCCGAATGATTCTGAGTTCATCCTGTATCACTTCCAACTCCTTAACGCGAAGTGTTAGCAGTTGCAGCCGGATGCACTTCTGACAGGTGAAGTTATCAGAGACACTGGAGGTTTCCCTGCCGTCCTACGTCCTGCAAGAGGAGCATTCATCTTTCCTCTGAGCTGCCTTCGTGCCATACCATCACACACTCCTGGCGTCAGACACAGAGTGAATCTCCCTCAACACCGTCCCATCACACATACCTGGGGTCAGACACAGAGTGAAACTCCCTCCACACCGTCCCATCACACACTCCCGGGGTCAGACACAGAGTGAATCTCCCTCCACACCGCCCCATCACACACTCCAGGGGTCAGACACAGAATGAATCTCCCTCCACACAGTCCCATCACAGACTCCTATGTTCAGGCAGAGAGTGAAGCTGCCTCCACACCGTCCCATCACATATTCCTGGGTTAGACATACAGTGACTCTCCCTCTACAGCGTCCCATCAAACACTCCAGGAGTCAGAGACACAGTGAATCTCCCTCCACACAGTCCCATCACAGACTCCCATGTTCAGGCACAGAGTGAAGCTGCCTCCACACCGTCCCATCACAGACTCCCATGTTCAGGCACAGAGTGAAGCTGCCTCCACACCGTCCCATCACATATTCCCGGGTTAGACACAGAGTGACTCTCCCTCTACAGCGTCCCATCACACACTCCAGGAGTAGGCACAGAGTCAATCATATCCACACCGTCCCATCACACACTCTCCTGGTTAGACACGGAGTGACGCTCAATCAGCAAAGGTATATCACACCACTAGTTGTGTGACGCACGGTGAACACCCCTTCACACTGCACCATGTCATTCTCTCTGGTACCACACAGAATGAAACCTCTACTTCCCCGCCCCGTCACACACTCGCGGTTCATACATGATATGCAGTTCCCCTCCACCTATCCATTTCGAGAGGTCGAGAATGTAAAAGCAAGTATATAATGCTAAGACTTAGAAGGAGACTGTGCGGCCGCATTTGCAGTATCGTGAACAGGCTTTGATCCCTTATCGAACAAAGTCTGTGCTCCTGTTTGAAATTGATTCCAGGATTGAATGGCTTGTCATGTGAAGGCGGGTTCATGTTTCTGGGGCCTGTACTCGCTGGAATTCACAAGAATGAGGGGTGATCTTATGAAAAGCTCTCTGATTGTAAAAGGCCATGACAGAGTGGATGCGAAGAGATGGTTCTCTGTTGTCGGAAAGTCTCGTACCAGAAAACACAGCCTTAAAATCACGGGATACCTTTAGGAAGGCGTGGAGGAGGAATTTTCTTCGCCACAGAGCGGTGAATCTACGGAATTCATTGCCGCAGGCAGCCGGGGATGCCCGGCCATTCAGTATTTTAAGGCAGAGTTTGAAAAATTCTTCATTATTCAAGAGTTGAAGGGAAACCGGGGGAAGGCGGGAGACTGGAGCTGAGATGAGAATGGATCATCATTGATGAAATGGCGAGCAGAATTGATGGTCTGATTCTGCTCCTATGTCTTATGGTCTTAATTGAAGTCCATGGGTTCCTGCTTGTGAACAACTCAGAGGATCTACAGTGACCTGAACACCTTCATGCAGACACGAAGAAGGTGTCATGTGGCCGACTGAACGGGACAGGCATCCGGGTTCCCGCAGCCCCATTTCCCGGGGTACGGTTATGCCACTTTCTCTTTAAGACTCAGGCTTGCAATCATTCCCTGCCACATTCCTTCTAAGAGACTCTTGGACCGGTACATGGAGCTCAGCAAAATAGAGGGCTATGAGTAACGCGAGGTAATTTCTCAGGTAAGGACATGTTCGGCACAGCTTTCTGCTCCGAAGCGCCTGCATTGTGCTGTAGGTTTTCTATGTCTCTACCTAAAGGCATCTTGCTGAACACTCAGTGCTCAACCGTAAAAGTTCAATTTCTCGGACTACTGCTTGTGATGTTGTCTTTCCATTAGCTTCGTGTCGTCTTGTTTTTTTTTTTTTCCCAGTTTGAGTCTGAGTTAATTCCAGACCTTACTCGGTATTTGGGTTCAACACCATCCTCAACTGTCCCGTGACAGATGGCATTATAACTTTAGGAGTTTGATCAGATATGGTCTCTCAATGAAGACAAGGAAACTTTTACGGATGCACGGTGGGGAGCATTCTGTTTTGTCGCATCGCCGCCTGGTGCGGAGTCTACTACGCACAGAATAGCAAGAGGCTACAGAATGTTCTAGACTCAGGCGACACTCTGACGGTCACACCCCTCCTCACCATCCAGGACATTTTCAAGAGGCTGTGCCTTGAAAGTGCGGCATCCATCACTGAGGGCCTTCCCCACCCGGGAGAAGCCCCCTGCTCGTTACTACCATCAGCGAGGAGTCCCGGGAGACTGAACACCCACACACAGCGATTTAGGAACAGCGTCCTCCCCTGCGCCATTACCTCTGTGAACGCATGAACATTAACTCAAAATTTTTGCAGTATTTATTCTTTTTTTTTGTAATTTACATTAATTTTACATTTTACACCATACTGTTGCAGCAAAAGAAAATATCTCAGACCATGTAAATCACAGGCAATACATCAGGTAGTGATCCCTGTGTAAAACATGCGAGACAGGTGGACAGGACGTTTGACACGCCGGCCTTCATCAGTCTGGGCAGTGGGTACTGGAGCCGGGAGGGCACGATGCAATTGTACATGGCGTCGGTGAGGGTGTACTCGGAGGATTCATTTGGACAGAGATCTGGAATGTTGGGACGTTACTCCTTGCAGTCTTGGGGTGACCATTTGGATTTGCAGAAGACAAGAGGGACATAGACAGAGTGAATGCGCACAAAATATTTACCCAGGCTGGGAAAACCGAGAGCAAGAGGGTATGATATTGAGCAGTGTGGTTAGAGAGGAGAGATAGATCAGGGAGTCGGAGGGGTTAGAGAGAACTGAGAGGGGAGGGCCAAAGTAGGACAGTGAAAGGAGGAGAATGGGAATGGAGGGGAAACAGCTGGGCAGAGGGAGTGGAGAACGAGAGCGGGTGGAGAAAGTGCGAGGAAATAGGGGAAGCGAGAGCTCGGACAGAGAGCTAGACGGAGCATCGGACAACGGGACATGGGGGGGGGGGGTTACGATAAGGAAAAAAACAGATATCTTGTGAAAGAGTTTTGTCAGTATGTGGTGGGGGAATTGGTGTTGCGACAAGAGGAGCAAAATGCAGTAGGAGGGAGCAATACAGAGGGTGGCGAGGGAATTTGGGACGATCTGGGAGTGAGTGGGGAGACAGAAGCAGGAAAAGACAAGTATTCATTTGATTCAGGTCCATCCCAGTGTCTGTTCACAGAGTACCTGCTTGTCTGCAGGAATGTCCCAGCACAACGACTTCTCGCAGACCGATTGCCAGTGAAACCACATACGGACGAGTCGTATTCATTACAAGTGGATTTTCCAGAAATCATCAGAGGCCACATTGCTGTCAAAGAGCGTTAAACGTGTTCAACAAAGACAAAACGGCTCCAGCAGACAACCCGAGACAGTCGCCAAACTAATGCCATTAAACCGCCCTCTCCTCAAAGTCCTCTGCCAGCCCCCAAACTAATCCAACGAATCCATAAACGTCGTTCACTGTCATCGATGAAGACCTCGACACGATTAGTACTTTCTACGAGGTCGAGTTGCTTGTTCGGCGCTTAACCCAGCACGGATGGAGATTGTGTAACGGAACCGGCCGGATTCGAACTCGAGACCTCTCGCCCCGAAGTCCAGCGGTGATGCTACTACGCCAGCAGCCGGATTATGATGGTGTCGAGACTAGCGCATGACTTGGATTTAAGTGGGGGAGAGTTGCGCAGCGTCAGCCTCACTATCTCTTCCCAATCCCCATCTGGATCCAGTGGCAAGACAAGAGCCGAGATGGCTGGAGATGGGTGTAGGACCAATGGATGACCAGGACATGTTCTGTGTCTTGTCCTGCTCTACACGTTCCACGACGCTTGCAGAGACCGATTTCTTGACCGTTGGACGTTCCAATGGTCTCGTCCGCTCAGTCCGCCGGAGTCTGTCTTCACATATAAAAATTGCTGGTGAACGCAGCAGGCCAGGCAGCATCTATAGGAAGAGGTGCATTTGACGTTCCGGGCAAAGACTCTTCGTCAGGACTAACTGAAATAATAGATAGTAAGAAATTTGCAAGTGGGAGGGGAGAGGGAGATCACTACTCCTTGAATTCCTTTCGCTTTCTCACGTCTAAATCAACGGAACACCGAAATTCTGTGTTGTCAGCATTGCTCATCCTGCCGCCAAGCTTCAATAATGGCTCTAATATCATTATTCAATGTGTTGATACAGGCCCTGAGCTCACATGACTTGCTTGTAATATTTGCAGCTCAGAACACGAGTCGCATCATTTCCAGCCAAAACGCCTCACTTACACGAGTTGTCTTGTCTATCCTGACTGTAAACTGCGGTGACATTTTCTCTTCCGAGTAATGTCAAGGATCCTCCGCCAGTTGCATTATGCTCACCATTTTGATTCCTGCCTTTGTATGAGGTCTTTACAACACCTATCCCCACATCGACTCCGCTATCTGTTCTGGAACTCGGAATCCCATCCACCAACAACTCGAGTTTAACAACTCTCCGAAAACATATTCAGCACCGTCCTGGCAAACCTTCCCCCTCGGATATTAGTTCACCACCGGTTTCGGTGTAAACCTTTACTTATTTACAGTTACCAACTTTCTTGGGAAAGACACAATGATCCCAAATTCAGAAGCCCTCCCACCTACACCAATTCCTGAACCACGAACTAAACCCTCAGACCATTAGACCATAAGATATAAGATATAGGAGTAGAAGTCGGCGACAAATCCATGAATCCCACAGATAAATTATTGGGGTGTACGTCGGAAAGAGCAGCGGTCCCAACCCCGAGCCCTGTATGACTCCACCGGTGACCGGCAGCCAGCCAGAATAGGATCCCTTTACTCTCACTCTCTGTTTCCTACCGATCTGCCAATGCTGCACGCATGCGCAACTTCCTTGTAATTCCATGGCCTCTTATCTTTCAAAGCAGCCTCATGTGCGACACATCAGCAAAAGTCTTCTGGAGATCAGTACACCTAATCTACTGTATCTCGTTTGTCTAACCTGCTTATAATTTCCTCAAATAATAGCAGTAGATTTGTCAGGCAGGAGTTTCCTTTCAGGAAACCATGCTGGCTTTGGCTTATCTTGTCATGTTCCTCCGGGTACTCCGGAATCTTATCCCGAACAATCGATTCCAACAACTTCCCAACCACTGAAGTCAGGCCAATGGTCTATAGCTTCCTTTCTGCTGCCTCCCGCCGTTCTTAAATAGTAGAGTAACATTTCCAATTATCCAGTCATCTGATACAATGCCAGAATGTATCGATTCCTGAAAGAGCATCGTTATTGCCTCCGCAATCTCTCCATCTACTTCCTTCAGAACCCAAGGATGCAATTCCATCAGGTCCAGGGGATTTATCCACCGTCAGGCCAATAAACATCCTGAGCCCCTTCTCTGTCGTAACTTTCACTGTACAAACTTCACTTCCCTGACGCATCTGACTGTCCTTTTCCCTCCAGGTGCCTTCCAATGTGAAGATTGATGGAAAATATACACTCAGTTCTTCTGCCATCTCTGCCTCTCTCATTACAGTATCTCCAGCATCAGTTTCGATTAGTCCTATATCTACCCTGAATTCTCTTTTACACTTTTGCACTTAAACAAAAAAACTGTTCTAGGATCTTCTTAGATATTAGTGGCTCACTTCATTTCATATTTCACCTTTTCCTTCCCAATGACCTTAGTTTCTGTCTGCACGTTTTTAAAAACTTCCCAATCCTCTTCCTTCCCACTAGCTTTGCGAACTTCTATACCCGCAATTTTGCTTTTACTTTGGCTCTGACTTCACTTGTCAGCCACCGTAGTGTCACTCGTCCATTGGAAAATTCATTCTTATTTGGTGTATATCAGTCTTGCACTTCCTTCATTTTTCTGCAGAATCTCCAGCTATTGCTGCTCTGCTGTCCTTCCTGCTTGTGTCCTTTCCAGTCAACTTTGGCCAGGTCCCCTCTCATACCATTGTAAAGGGGCAAGTGTAAACTCTGCACCATTCTCCCCGCAATTCCACCAGAACACCAGCAGAGAGATTTGAAGGTGCGGGGAGGCGATGGGGATGTGGAAGGCTGTAGGGGATCGAGTGGCTTACGGAGCCGGGAGGGAAGTCGGGGGTTCAGGGGATGACGGAGACAGGGAAATGTGCAGTGGGGCGAGAGGGTCACGGACACCGGTATGGGGGGTGGTTCGAGAGGGAACGACAGAGATGAGAAGTGTGTAGCAGAGGGAGTGGGTCACGGACACGGGGTAGCTCGTAAGGGAATAGGGGTGACGGCGACGAGAGTGGTGAAGTGGAGATAGTGGCAGAGACGGGGCGGAGTGCAGGAGAGTAACGGGTTGACGGAAACGGGGGCGAGTTTTGGAGTGGGAGTGGGTTATGGAGACAGGGAGGAGTTTGTCCGTGTTACAGTACAAGGCGTGTGGGTTTGTCGCCTTCGTTGAGGTCTATGTCTGTGCTACGGTGCAGGCAGTGTCATTTTGTCGACGTCACGATGAGGGGCGCGTTCTTGCCACGGCGAACGATGTGTCAGTGTCACGGTGAGATGCCTGTCGGTGTCACGGTACGGGGTCCCTCAGTATCTGTTAAGGGTTGTGTCACAGTCAAGGTGAGGGTTGTGTTGGTGTCATGGTGAAGGGTGTGTCGGTGTCATGGTGAGGGCTGGGTGCATCGCTCACTGCCTTTGCTGTCTGTGTTGTGTTATTCCCTGTGTTTTTAATATGTCGTTAAATTCCTTGATCTACTCCAATCCCTGCTATTCGCACCTGATGAGTTCAAATCTGTGTTTTCGCCCTTCCTGCAGAGTAGGGGAACGTAAATCACCGAGCAGAACATTCCCGTCGGCCCACAATGTTGTGATGTACCAATTGAGTTAAATCACTCTTGACTGCGCAACAACCATCTCCCTGTATTCCCTGGTCATTAACGTCCCTGTCAAAGAGCCACTTGAAGCCTTCTCTCCTCGAGTCTGTCAATGAATCGAAAGTGACTAACAGAGCCGCTTCTCAACTTTGAATTCTTCCCACTGCATCACGACGAATAAACCCAAAACCGGGCATGTTGAGCTGACGGTCATGCTCGCCCTGTGCCGACGTCTCACTGATATCTACAATATCATAATTCCAGCCTTGATCCCTGCTCTGAGCTCATCTGTCTTTCGTACAATACTTCCTGCATTGAAATGTAGGAATCTCAGAACACAAGTCCCAGCAGGCTCAAACTTTTGCCTCCTGACTTTGTCTCTGGTCTTACCAACATCTGTCCCAACAACCGCTCCACTATCTGTTTGGCATTCTGTTTTTCATCCCCCTCCATCTCTAGTTCAAACCCCACCCCTCCTCCTTTTTTAATGCCAAAACCACCCGCTGGGATGCTAGTTCCAGTCCAGTTCAGGTGGAAACTCTGAGATTTGCTCGGTGACGGAGTAAATGAAAGGGCGGCGCAACGTGGGTCGGTGGGGCGCGGCCTCCAGGCCTCCTCCCAATATGTCCTCCCTATCACCCCTCAGTTTACCGAATGATCCAATTCCAGCTCCAACTCCCGAACGCCCGGTGTTAGACGCTACAGCCGGATGGCATACTTACAGGTGAAGTTGTCAGACACTCTGGAGGACTCCCTCCCGTCCCAAGTCCTGCAAGAGGAGCACTCAACTCTCCTGCCAGGCATGTCTACTGCTCTAACTATCAGAAGCCCTCAATCCTACCTCGAACACTTAACCACCTCTTAATGGGTGCTGTCTTCCTATTTCTGGCCACACCAGCACGTGTCACACTTTTCCTGCTGACACTCCCACTTAAGATGGCTGAGGACCCGATCCGAGTGGTAGCGTCCCTGACACCCGGGAGGCAAAATACATCCTGCAATCTCTCGCTCACAGAACCTCTTTTCTGTTCCCCGAATAAATAATCGTCTATCACCACAGCTCGCCTCAGCTGGCCCTTCCCTCCCCTTCTGAAACCACAGAGCCGAAATCATTGCCAGAGACCTGACCTGGGAGATTGTCCTCCTCTTGGTCATTAAACCCCTCCCCCACCCCACCCAGACGTACGCAAAGTGTTGTACCTGTTATTGAGGGGGTTGGCCACAGGGGGCACTCTGCAATGGGCCGGGCTGTTTAACCCCTTTGATCCCCCTGACTGTCACCAAGTTCCCTGTAAACTGCACATTGGGTCTAACTTCCTCCTGATATGTCTTCCCTATCACCCCTCAGCTTCCCGAATGATCCAGTTCCAGCTCCAACTCCTTAATGCCCAGTGTTAGGAGCTGCAGCCGGATGACCTTCTCACAGGTGAGGTTGTCAGAGACTCTGGAGGACTCCCTCCCGTCCCACGTCCTCCAAGAGGAGTATTCAACTCTCCTTCCAGGCATGTCTACTGCTCTAACTGTGCAATTGTAAAGAAGAAAACAACACATAAACTGAAAACAAATCCACCAGCAGTAACCCCTGTCTTATCTTAATTTTCCCTTGCTGATGAACCAGCCTTGCTGATTGGATGTTGTTCAAACAGACCCGAGATGCTGCTTTCAAATTCACACTTTTTTCCCGCTCCCGATCTCTGATTGGAAGTTGTGCCAAAGCCTTAATTATATGGATCTATGACTCCGTCAGTCAGCCACACAGTGAGGCAACACACAAACCATCCCATCGCACGCTCCTGGAGTGAGACACTGAGTGACACTTCCTAAGCAACGATAATCATGCGAAGTCGGGGAAAGAAAAGGTGTGAAGTTCCCTCCGCGCTCTCATCCCACACAGTAAGTTTCGCAGAAGGTGTTAGGCACGCATTTCGGGAGTAAGACACTGACTGAAACTCCCTTCACACTGTCCCATCACATGCTATCGCGGTCAGATAGAGATTGAAGCTCCCAATACATCTTCCCATCACACAATACCCCGATCAGACACAGAGTGAAGCTCCCTCCAGACCGTCCCATTACAAAATCCCATAGTCAAATACAGAGTGAATTTCCCTCCCCAAAGTCCCATCACACACACCCAGGGTCAGACACTGAGTGAACCTCCCTGCACACCGTCCCATCACACACTTTCGGGGTCAGACACAGAGTGAATCTTCCTTCAACACCGTCTCAGTACACACTCCTGCGATCAGACACAGAGTGAACCTCCCTGCACACCGTCCCATGAAACAATCCTGGGGACGGGCATGGAGTGAATTCCCTCTTGTCCGTCCAATCACACAATCCCGGTTCAGATATTATCTGTATTCTCCACACCCCGTCCCCCTCCACCACGAGGCCCAAGCGCATGACAGGCTACCCTCGTCAAAATCAGAGCAAAACCCTCTCCCTCCCCGGCTCTCCGCTCTCACCAATCCTCAGCACGATTTTTGCCTCAATATTTTGTGTGCGTGGACTGGATGTGATTACTCAGCACACACATGCTCTCAGTCCTAATCACCAACTCCAAATCCTGGGATATCACATCTTTCAACACATTTCTAGCTATTTATTATTTTTAGTAAAGCACCTTAATTTTACATATTTGCGCCATACTGATGCTGTAAAAGAACGCATTTCAGGCCGTATAAATCAAGGATAATAAATCGGATCGTGATTCCGGTAGAAAACATGCGACAAGGGGGATCGTACATCGACTCGATGGCCTACATCAGTCAGGACACTGAGCACGGGAGCCGGGAGGTCACGTTGCAGTTGTACGAGACGTCGGTGCGGCCACACTTTGGAGTTCGTTCAGTTTTGGTCGCCCTGCTGTGTGAAAGAGGCCACTGAGCTGGAAAGAGTGCAGAGGGAGATTTACGAGGATGTTGCCGGGACTCCGGGGACTGAGGTATAAAGAGAGAGAAGGAAGTTTGGGACTGAACCCCCTGTGATGGAATGAAGGGATAAGTAAATAGGGGGGAAAAACAGAGGACAACGATTAACTTATAATCGATCAACTTGTAAGTGTCTTAGCTTACTGCTTTGGACAAGTTTGGACAAGTCAGAACGAAGCTTCACTCTGCAACGGGTGACGTACCAGTCATTATTGTCTAAAGCTCGGCAAGGGCTCAAATAAGGAACTATCCTCTCTTCAGAAGCAGCTCACGGTGTAGCTAAATATGGGAAGTATACTGTAAGGGCTGGAATGTTCTGGAGAACAGGGGAAGGGTCCGAATGAGGAACTGATGAGCTAGCTTTGGCTTAGAATAATTATAACTAACTGACCAATGATTATTTTACATATAGTTGTATCTTAGCATGTGATTGAAATGATTCTAATATAATCTAATCTTGCAATCGTAAGATTTTCTTCTACCTGATCAGTGTTATAAATTGTGGGGAATTGTGTAATTCGGGGGCAGTGTCTGGACTGGTTCTTTTGGGAGATCAGTCTGTAACTTCCCCTATGACATGTTATGAGTAGAGAAGGAAGGTTTGAAAAGAATTAGGTGTGTCAGTGTATTTGTGGTAAGATTGCTATTGCATCGCTCCGATCAAGAACGACACCTGGAGCGTATCTGTAACCTCACAGATTTGCGTAAAGATAGGGAATTCAGGGAGACGGAGGGGTGAGGGAAAACGGAGAGCGGAGTAAGAGAGTGGGGTAGAGAGTGGGGAGAAAGGGGGAGAGAGGGGAAAGGGCTAGACAGAGGGAACGGAGAAAGACAGCGGGATTAAAAAGGGCGAGGAAACAGTGGGAGAGGTGTGGAGAGAGAGGTAGAGGGAGAGGAGAGGAGCGGGACCAGGGCGGTGGAATGACGGGAAAGAATGGGATAGCTGGGGAGAGCTCTGTAGGTGTGTAGTGGGGAGAATTGGGGTGAAGAGGAGGAGAGGTATGGAGTAGGAGGAGGGTCAGAGAGGGTGAGGATGGAATTTGAGAGGATGGAGGAGTGAGAGTGGACGAAGGGAGAATGGGGAGAAACAGGGGTGGTCTCCTGTTTCAAATCGGCCCCACTGTCTGTTGACAGAGACCCTGGATCTTTCCAGGAACGTTCGGGAACAAAGATACCGACTTCTCGCAGATGAAACCGTGATATCGATTGCAAATGTCATTCTCTACGTGCGAGCCGCAGTCACTGCAGGCGTACATTCGATCATACACCACGTACAGGAGACCAGAGGCCACTTTCCTGTCAAAGAGCGTTAACTAATTTCAACAGAGACAAAACAGCTCTAGCAGTCAATCCGCAAAAATAATCCCATGAAACAGCTCTCTCCCCACAGCCTGTGTCATCAGTAAAATAATCCCTGGGCACTGATCCTGCCAGTCCGCAAGATATCCAGTATGCAGGGATATGCGTGACATGAGAGTGGTAAACAAAATTCGGTGAAATTAAATTCCTTTGTTAAATGACTAAAATGGAAAACAATCTACGGAGCCTCTCTTGGACTATTACAACAGGAATGTGTGAAGGCAGAGTGCGGAGAGAGCTTCACTCTCTGTCTGACCACCAAATTCTGTGATAGGACGGTCTGGAGAGGACTTCATTCTGTGTCTGACCGCGGGACTGTGTGTTGAGACGGGGTGGAGGAAGCTTCACTCTGTGTCTGACTCCGGTAGTGTCTGATGGGAAGGTGCGGAGGCAGCTTCACTCGATATCTGACCCCGGGAGTGTGTGCTGGGACGTTGTGGGCGGAGATTCACTCTGTGTCTGACCCTGGGATTGTGTGATGGGACGCTGTGGAGGGAGGTTGACACGGTTTCTCACCCCAGGACTGTGTGGCCAAACCGTGTTGTGGAAAATTCGCTCTGTGTCTGACTCCGACAGTGTGTGATGGGACGGTGTGGAGGGAGTTTCACTCTGTGTCTGACCGCGGGAGTGTGTGGTGGGTCGGTGTTGTTCCGAACGCGCGGGTTTCGTTTACTGTGGACTGTCGCTTTAAGAGCGCCAGAAGGAGGCGGGACAATGACGTCAGTCACTGGCTGCCGTGGTTTGTGAAGATTAAACACAGTGAGAGAGAGAGGGAGAGAGAGAGAGAGCGAGAGAGAGAGAGAGGGGGGGAGAGAGAGAGAGGGAGAGAGATAGAGAGAGAGAGACAGAGAGAGAGAGACGGAAACACTGGAAGCCGATACCTCAGCTTGTCGCAGCTAAGACTTCGAACTTTCCTCTGCCCACAAGAGGGGGTTAAACATCGGAACACGGTGCACAACGAATGTGTGACCGTCACTTTGTCGGATCCATAGGAGTGGATTTTAGGTTGCCTGGGTATGCCGTGTGGTAACCTCTGGAAGACGATATTCCCGTGACAGGTCACTTTCGGTGATAATTCGTATGTGCATTTGGAACGTCATGTCAGACAAGACCTACGGCGACTGTCATCTCGTTTTACCAGCGTGAACCCTGTGGAATATTTTGTACTTAACTTTTCTATACGTTTTACCTTGGATTACAAATGTCTCTCTCCCATAATTTATTTCGTAGATTACTGAACATTCCTATTTTACCACCTGAAGACATTAAGACTTCCCACGCCCCACGCCCCTTCCAGGCTCAATAGTTATATTTACACACACACCTACACATAATACCGTTAACTTTTGTTCATGTTGTTAAAGTTACTATATTACAGGTAGCTGCTAATAAAGATAGTGATTTTAATATCAAAACCGGACTCGCACATTTCTAGGGATGTACTGTGTCGAGCATTTTGTCTTGTCGCATGGCCGCCTGGTGTGGAGGCTGCAACGCAGAGGGTCGCCATGGACCATAGAAGGTTCTAGACTCAGCCAGCTCCATCATGGACGCAACCCTCTCCTCCATCGTGGACATGTTGAAGAAGGAATGACTTGGGAAGACCGCATCCATCAGCGAGGACCATCTTCCGCCGGGAAATGCCCTGTGCTGATCGGTACCACCGGGGAGGGGTAAAGGAGCCGGGAAACTCAACAATTTACAAGCAGTTGCTTCCTCTCCGACATCAGATTGCGAACGCTCCCTGAACACTTAAACACTCCCTCGGTATTCACCTTTTTGCAGTATTTATTAATTTTCCCAATTGTCGTGAATTTTATATCTTTGTACCGCGCTGAAGCCACGTTGTGGTTGTACAAAACGTCGGTGAGGCCGCGCTGGGAGTTTGGTGTTCAGTTCTGGTCGCGCTGCTGTAGGAAAGATGTCACTGAGCTGGAAAGAGTGCAGAGGGAGATTTACGAGGATGGTGCCGGGACTCGAGGGTCTGAGTTATGGAGAGAGAGCAAGAAGGATGGGACTTCGTTCCTTGAAGCGTAGGTATGAAGCCAGGAGAGGCACAGACAGTGTGAATGTGCACAGTCTTTTTCCTTTGTGTTGGTGAACTGAGGGCCAGTGCACACAGAATTGAGGCGAGAGCGGGTGGAGGGAACCGAGAGAGGAGAGGCGGAGAATGGGGTCCGAGGAGGAGAGGAAGAGGGAGAAAGGGAATGAGTTAGAGAGAAGAAGGGGAAGAAGAGAAGAGGAGTAGAAAGGGGGTGTAACTGGGCGGGAGCGGGGGAGAGCGGCACAGGGAGGGGAGAAGTGTGGAGTAGTGGGGGAGAATGGCGATGCGAGTAGAGGAGGAAAATAGGATAGGAGGGAGGGTAGAGAGGGAGGGAATGGATGAAATTATGGGGGAGTGAGAATGGGGTAGATTGAATGCGGAGACGTGGAGTGTCGTCACATGATTGAAGTCGGCCAGTCAGGTTCTGGACAGAGACGTTGGATCTCTTCAGGAATATCCGGGTATAAAAGTGCAGACTTCTCGCAGATGAATCTGTGTTTCCTTTCGAAAATGATATTCTGTTGGTACGAGTGGGACTTACTGCAGTTGGGCGATCCATGGGACATCTCGTAGAGAAGATAAGAGGTCACATTCCTATCAAAGAGGGTTAGACAGTTTCAACAGAGACAAAACAGATCTAGCAGACGACCGGAGACCGTTGCCAAACTAATCCCATTAATTTGCGCTATCCCCACTGCCCCATGTCAGTCTCTAACTAATCCCATAACACCGCGCTCTCCCCACAGCCCCGACTACATCGCCGTGCGAATCCCACTGGATCACTCTCTCCGACAGTACCGAGTCAGTTTCCAAACTAATCCCACTCTACCACCCTCTCCCGCCAACCTTGCATCAGTCAACAGACTAATCCCACTGTCGCACTCTCCCTAAAACCCTGTATGAGTGTCCAACCTTCTCCCACTGACCCACTCTCTCCCCACAGATCTGTGTCAGTACTCAAACTAATATCAGTGCCCGCCTCTCTCCCCACGGACCTGTGTCAGTACTCAAACTAATATCAGTGCCCGACTCTCTCCCCACGGACCTGTGTCAGTCTCGAAATTTATCCCACTGACCCACTCTCTCCCCACGGCCTCGTGTCAGTCTGAAAACTAACCCCACCGTCCGACTCTTTCCCTACGGCCTCGAGTCACTCCCACACCAACAGTCCAAACCTCACCCGTCTGCGCATTTTCCAATCCAGTAGGAGCCGTGTTCATCGTCGATAAAATTGGAAACAAAATCCTGTGAAATAAAATCCCTTCAATTACTGTGCATGTAACGCCCTGGGAAATGTTACTGCTGATGTAATGGTTTCTCTGCAGCAGCAGTGTTTTGGGGTTTTATTGTTGTTTAGTGCGATCGTGAACAATAGCCAGATCAGAAATGCTGCTCAAGTCAACTAGTTCCCAGAGAGAACTCGGAAAGGCCAAACAGGTGGCTCACTGCTGCTCAGCGATAAAACATAAAAATATCATATATACTCTTAAGAAGCATTAAAAAGTAGTAGAAATACTGGAGCCATGATGATTATGATCGCCTCCGCTGGACAGAGGGAATTATGTTGTTCTCCTGTTAAGGATCCGGCCTGGACACTGGGTTGAAGGGCCTCTGCTGGTAGCTCTGGATCACGACAGTCTTTAACTTCTGTTATCTTTCACCTGGCCATGTGGGTTCTGGCCCAGCCCCTTTCCTTTTTTTGGAATTCCTCCAATTACCTGCTCGTCTCCTCATTTGCGCCCACCTGTTTCTAATTTTCACTCATTACCCCGCCCATTTCAACCCCGCCTTGACTAGCATTCTCTGCCAGTTTGTCCCAGTTCTGACCTGTGTCTTTCCCCATGTCATTGCGATTTCTGCCAACTGATTTCGCCTGATTCAGTGTTTTGGGTGTTGCCCGTTCCTGTACCTGATTTTTCCCTGTGCGCTCTGGATTTGTCTGCTGTCGTCTGACTGCCTTTTCTGGTTAAGACCTCTGCCTGCGTTTCGGATTCGTGCCTGCCTTCTGTTTTTGAAAGACTTTTGCCTTTTTGCTCCCTAATAAATCCTGGTGAAAAAGTATTCCTTGTTCTGCACTTGAGTCCCACCGAAATCCGACACCTCCATAATACAAAGAAATTGAAGGATAAGTTTTTAGGGCGACAAAACGTGACGGGAGCACTTGGAACTTACAACTAATCCCCATCGGGAGAAAATAGCACCTGCTTTTTTTCCCGCACTTTTTTCCGGCAGTTTAAGGATTAAGTCCAGCCGGAACATAACTCACAAGCGCTCTTGAAAGTCAGGTATTAACCCTACCTGCGAAAAACCAAGCATTGCCATCCGGGTCCCCTTCATGATCGCTTATGAAGAAGCATGTGACTTCCCTCCCAGAGAGGATAGGAGTTTGTGCACCCGGCTCTTGAAGGCTTGGAACCCATCGTCGCAGTTGTTTCCAACCACAGCATCTGGAAGGCTGTTCCACATTCTGATCGCACAGTGAAGGAAGCTTCTATCCAGTGTCTCGCATCAGGCATAGAAAGAGCATGAGCATGCACAGATAAACTAGATCCTGCGGTGCGCCGTCTCTCAGAAGCTGAAGGCAGCAGGGCGCGAGATTCTGCAGGGCTGTGGCTGGTCTGCATTTCGTATAACAGAGTAGCTGCAGCAGGCTGTCGTCTGTGCTGGAAGCTGCTGACAGATAGATTCTCTCGAGCTGTTCTGACTAGTGATAACGGGCCCTTGGGACTGTGTGGCCTCCCACGATGGGGATGGTTTAATTTCTTGTGTGTCCGGGAGCCTGGGTTCGATGGCTTTTGTTCGAGAAAAGATGCCGAGAGACGATGCCAGAACGGGGAAGGCGGAGACTGCAGGCTTGAGCGGACTTGGAATGGCGTCGAGAGGTGACGACGCCTGTGGCAAATCGATGGAGAACGAACGGACGGGAAAAGAGTGAGCTACAGCGAGCGCTTTAGACTGTTTCTTTAAAATGGGCCCTTTTTCTCTTTGTTTTCGATGCTAACCCTACAGCTAAATTAAGAACCCTGAAGCTCTATCGTTTAATTGCATACGGTGCACTGCTCGCTATTTCGTGGGATTGATTTCTAACCAAGCAACACATCACGGTATATCCACACAAACGAGATTTCTCAGTTTGACCGGGCCGGAGGCAGTGTTCCCCCCGACCCCCAGACAAACGCATGCTGGTCGAACCTGAGGGTAACAATTACCCTCTCTCCATGCCTGACGGCAGGAAAAAGTGAAGAGATGGGACAGAGATGGAATGACCCAGCGTCTGATCCTTGGACTGCGTGATGGGACTTTGTGGAGGGAGCTTCACTCTGTGTCTGATCTCGGTACTGTGTGATGGGGCGGTGTGGAGGGACTTAATTCTGTCAGACTCAAAAAGCTCTATATTTGTACCGTGGAGAGCATTCTGACAGGCTGTATCACTGTCTGGTATGGAGGGGCTACTGCACAGGACCAAGAGGAGCTACAGAAGTCCATAATTCTAGTCAGATCCATCTTGGGAATTAACCTGCAAAGTACCCAGGACATCTTCAGGGAGCACTGTCTCAGAAAGGCAGCGTCCATTATTAAGGACGTCTACCACCCTGGGCATGGCATTTTCTCACTGTTACCATCAGGTAGGAGGTACAAAGGCCTGAAGGCACACACTCAATAATTCAGGAGCAACTTCTTCCCCTCCACGATCCGATTCCTGAATGGACTTTGAGGATTTGGACATTACTTCACTTTTTACAACATTTTTTCTACACAGTTTAAATAATTAATATACGTGATTGATTTGTTGTTGTTTTTTTCATTATGTTTTATATTTCTATTATTCTCTCTCTCTCTCTCTCTGCTGGATTATGTATTGCATTGAACTGCTGCTGCTAAGTTAAGTTTCACGTCACATGCCGGTGACAATAAACCTGATTCTGATTCTGATTCTGGAGGGAGTTCCACTCCGTGTCTATCCCCGGGATGTGTGAGTGACGGTGTGCAATGATTGAATCTTTGTTAAACCCCGGGAGTGTATGATTGTTCTCCATATCGCTTCTCACGGTGTGACACATACCTTTTCCTTGTTTGAATTGATTTCGAGGAGACTTGCATCAACGTTTGAACAATGATTCCTCGCTGCATCATAAGATTTCTCCAAGGCGGATATGAAATAACACCGATCTGCGTTTTCGGTCCAGTTCCCAGGACACCTTTCCTCTGCAAATCAGGAAAGAAGAACAGTGAATCTCCCTCCATTGCTCCCATCGCACACTCCCGGAGTCAGAGGTGGAGTGAAGCACCTTCCACAGCATCATTTCACAGCCCACAGAGGTTAGACGCAGATTGACACTCCCTCCGTACAGTCCCATCACACTCCCAGGTGTTGAATACAGTGTGAGCATCGCATTGCACTGTCCCATCAGACACTCCCGGTATAATGCAGAATGACTTCCCTCCGCACTCTCCCAAGACAAATTACTGGGGTCAGAAACAGAGTGATGCTCCCTACATAGCATCCCATCGTAAACTCACTATATCATTCACAGAGTAAAGTTCACTCCACACTGTCCCGTCTTGCATACCCAAGTTTAGACACAGAGTGAAGCTCCATCCACACAGTCCCATCACACACTCCCGGAGTCAGAGGTGGAGTGAAGCTTCCTCCACACCGTCCATTACAGACTCCCAGGATCACACACAGATTGAGGCTCCCTGTGAACTGCCCCAGTACACGTCCCCGGGGTCTGATACAAACTCCCCCCACAGCCTCCCATCACGCATTCCCGTGGTCGGACTGAAATTGAAGCTCATGCGCAATGTCCCATTACACTCTCCTGGTGTCAGACTCAAATTAAATCTCCCTACACGACACCCAATTGCACACTCTCGGAACCCGTCACAGGGTGTCGGTCCCTCAACTGCGTCCCATCACAAACTTCAGGAGTCAGTTACGTGCTCCTTCCCGCCATGCTGTCACAGATTTCCTGAGGGATAGACACAAATCGAATTTGAATCCACAGCGTCCGGTCACACACTCCCGGAGTGAGAGCAGACTTTAGCTCCCTCCGCAACTTCCAATCATGCAACTCGTTGCCAGACACCGAAGGAGTCTCCTTCAGCACTGTCCCATCACAGAATCCAGTGGACAAACACAGAGTAGAACTCCCTTACACTGTTACATCATACCCAACTAGGGTCAGGCACAGACTGAAGCTCCCTCCACTCCGTCCCATCACTCACCACCGTGGTCAGACATAGATTAAGATCCCTCCACACCTTTCCATCACACACTTACGGGATCAGACATGGAGAGAAGCTCCCTCCACACCGTCCCATCACACACTCCCGGTGTCAGGCACAGAATGAATCTCCCTCCACACCGTCCCATCACATAATCCCGGGGTCAGACACAGAGTGAAGCTTCATTCAGTCCATCGCATCACGCACTCCCGGGAGTGAATCTCCATCCACACCGTCCTGTCACACAGTCAAGTGTCGACACGGAGTGAATCTCCCTCCACACTGTCCCATCATAAATCCAGGTAACAAACTCAGAGTGAAACTCTCTTACACTGTTACATTATACCACACCGCCCCCCCCCCCACTCGGGGTCAGACACAGAATAAATCTCCCCCCATGCCGTCACATCACACACTCCTGGAGTCAGACACAGAGTGAAGCTCCTTCCACACCGTCCCATCACACACTCCCGGGGTCAGACACAGAGTGAAGCACCCGTTCGCATTGTCCCATCACACACTCCCGGGGTCTGACACAGAGTGATGTTCCCTCTGCACCGTCCCATCACACACTCCCGTGCTCAGACACAGAGTGAATCTCCCTCTGCACCGTCCCATCACACACTCCTGGGGTCAGACACAGAGTGAAGCCCCCTCTGCACCGTCCCGTCGCACACTCCCGGATTCAGAGTAAAACACTCTCTCCACGGTGTCACAACACCATTCATTGATCAGACATGGGGTGAAGCTCTCTGGATCCTGTCATATCATACAACCCGCCTGTCAGAAACAGAGTGAAGCTGGATCCATACCGTCACATCAGTGATTCCCGGAGTCAGACATAGCGTGAAGCAGTAATGTTACGTCTCACAATCCCGTGGGGAGACACAGAGTGACACCACCTCCACAACGTCCAATCACACTCTCCTGGGTTCAGTAATAAAGTGAAGCTTCCTCCACGCAACACCATCACACACTCACCGGTCAAACACAGAGTGAATCCCCTTCCATTACATCTCTTCACACACTCCCGATGTCAAGCACAGAGTGACGCTTCCTCTCTCTATGCCTGGTCTGTGGTGAAGAGCGGGTTAATGAGGGGGATGACGCCTCACCTCTTCTGCTGATCAAGAATTCACAGATTTGAGCCATGCTGTTCTTGACGGATCTGAGCTTCGTTTTTATCTCAGTGATCTGGTGCCGGAGATCGTTGTGCATTCGTACAAGAACGGACAGATTGGTTTTGAGCGCAGTAAGATTCTTGAGACAGGTTTTCTCGGAGTGATTCAGGTGGGATATCTCAGAGACCTTGGTTTGAAGGGTTGAGTTTAACTCATGGCAGTTTTGGTCGAAGGTGGTCTGAGACTGACGAATCTGTGATACTGAGAGAGATGGTGAAGGATGTTTAGCGTTTACAGTGACACGTGAGTCAGCATCATGCTACCGAGCGGGTCACAGAGAGTGTTATGCCAGTGTCACGGTGAATGGTGTCACACTGAGAGGCGTCGGCGTGTCGTGTCACGCTGAGGGGTTTATCAATGTCCCAGTGAAGGTTTTGTTGTTATATTGGGTGTCTGCGGCAGTATCGTGAGGTGCATATTCGAGTTGCAGTGAGGGACGTGTCGGTGTCACTGTGATAGGTGTTTCTGAGCCCCGGCGAGAGTTGTGCCGGGTCACAATGAAGTGAATCCCGATGGCACGGCGAGGGAAATGTCAGAGTGAGGGACCTTGTGACGTCACGGTGAGTGCAGTATCTGTGTCATGGTGTGGGGTGTGCTAGTCTCACAGAGAGGGGTGTGTCTGTGTCACGGTGAGAGGCATGTCATGGCCACGGTGCGTGTGACCGTGTCAGAATGAGGTGTGGGAACTGTGTCCAGTTCTGGTCGCCTCACTATAGGAAGGATGTGGAAACATTGGAAAGGGTACAGAGGACATTTACCAGGATGCTGCCTGGTTTAGAAAGTATGCATTATGATAAGAGATTAAGGGAGCTAGTGCTTTACTCTCTGGAGAGGAGGAGGATGAGAGGAGACATGATAGAGGTGTACAAGATAATAAGAGGAATTGATAGAGTGGATAGCCAGCGCCTCTTCCCCAGGGCACCACTGCTCAATACAAGAGGACATGGCTTTAAGGTAAGGGGTGGGAAGTTCAAGGGGGATATTAGAGGAAGGTTTTTTACTCAGAGAGTGGTTGGTGCGTGGAATGCACTGCCTGAGTCAGTGGTGGAAGCAGATACACTAGTAAAGTTTAAGAGACTACTAGACAGGTATCTGGAGGAAATTTAAAGTGGGGGCTTATATGAGAGGCAGGGTTTGAGGTTCGGCACAACATTGTGGGCCGAAGAGCCTGTACTGCGCTGTACTAGCTTGTGTTCTATGTTCTATGTTCTGTGTAATTGCCTCTGTGAGCGGTGCATCGGTGTTATGTTGAGCGGTGATACTGTCTCGGTAAGGGGCGTTACAGTGACGTGTGGGCCTTTGTCATGAGGCGGTGCTGAGAGGATCACGTTGAGGAATGTGAAGGTGCCACGGTGTACATTACCTCAGTGTCAGAGTGAAGAACGTTTCGGTGTCATTGTGAGGTGTGTTTCGGTGTCGCCTTGAGGAGTTTATCAGTGAATCGGTCAGGGGTATGTCGATGTTACAGTGAGTGTTACGTTGCGGTCAGTGTGACTGCCACGTGTTGTCACGGCGATGTTCCGCATCCGTGCTGCGGTCAGCAGTGTATCTGTGTCTCGTGGATGGTCGTGACAGTGCTACGGTGACAACATTGTTCATGTTATGGTGAATGGCGTGTCGGTGTCAGGATGTTTCTTCATTGTGTTCAGGTGAAGACCGTGTCTTTATCACGGTTAGGGATGTGTCCGTGATATGGTGGTCGGTTTTAATCGGTGTTACAGTAAGGGACGTGTCGGTGTCGCTGTGGTGTTTTACAATAACAATTTATTCCACTCTCTTTATTTATGGTCTGACTCCACACGGAGACCGTTCCACTCACCATGGATCGAGAGTCCGATCACTATCACGATGAGGGCGGACGTGACTAGGCAGAGTAGGCAGATCAGACGGAACGGTCTATTTCCGATCTTCAGTTTCGACTCCTGTTCATGCGCACCTGTGGAGAGACCATACGGCCATAGGACATATGATATGGGAGCAGACGTAGGACATTCGGACCTTCGAGACTTCTCGGTTGTTGAATCATGGGCTGATCTAATTCTACCAGTCTTTCCCAAACGCCTGCCTTCTCCGCTTACCCTTTGAAACGTTAGCTAATCAAGAACGTATCTATCTCTACCTTAAATGCACCCAATGACTTGGTTTCCACAGCTGCTTGTGGTAAAGAAAATCCACAGATTTACCACCCTCTGACGAAACGAATTTCACCGCATCTAAGTTCTAAAAGGATGCCCTTCAATCCTGAAGTCGAGCCCTCTTGTCCTAGACCCCGCTACCATGGGAAATAACATTTCCATATCAAATTTGTTCAGGCCTTTCAACATTCTAAAAGTTTCAATGAGGTCCCCCCTCATTCTACTGAGCTTCAGGGAAGGTAGCCCAAGAGCTGCCAGATGTTCCTCATCGAGCAAGCCTTACACTTCAGGAATCATTCTCGTGAATCTTCTCTGAACCAGGTCTTATATCAATGTATATCAGGAGCCCAAAACTCAACACAATACTTTAATTATAGTCTCGGGGGTGCTTTTTGATGCCTGAACATCACATTGCAGTTCTTACATTCTGGACCTTTAGAAATGAATGTCAACATTTCTTTCGCTTTTTTCACCACCCAGTGAACCTGGAGATTACCCTTTAGGGTACCTTGCACCAGTACTTCCAAGTCCCTTTGCATTTCGGCATTTTGAATTCTCTTATCATTCAAATAGTAATCTGCGTGCTTATTTCATCCACAATAGTGCATGATCATACAGTTTCCGGCATTGCATTTCATTTGGCACGTCTTTTTTCCATTCCCCTAAACTGTCTAAGTCTCTCTGTTTCCTCAACACCACCTGCCCATCCACATATCTTTTTATCATCGGAAATTTATACAAGAAATCCATGAATCCTATCGTCCAAATCATTGACAAACATCGTAAAGATCAGCCGTCCCAACACCGACCCCTGTGGAACTCCTGATGCCTCGGCAATCTCTCCGCCCAATTCCTTCAGAGCCCGAGGGTGTATTCCATCAGGTCCAGGAGACCACAAGATTATGATACATGCGATCTACGGACTATTGGCCGTCTGGATTCAGAGATTATTATTTGTTCACAGTTTTATTACTGTTTGCCCGCTTTGTTCTTTTTTTCACACTTTGGATACATGACGGACTTAACTCTGTCATTTCTCCAACCGTATCTGTGACTGATTTATGTCCCATTGAATATTTTTGCCAGTTTTCAACACGATCCACAATGACACCCATAGAACATAGAATAATACAGCACAGTACAGGCCCTTCGGCCCACAATGTTGTGCGACTCTCAAACCCTGCCTTCCACATAACGCTAAACATTAAATTCCGCCATATACATGTCCACTAGTCTCTTAAATTTCACTAGTGTCTGCCTCCACCATTGACTCAGGCAGTGTATTCCACGCACCAACCACTCTCTGAGTAAAAATACTTCCTCTAATATCCCCCTTGAACTTCCCACCCCTTACATTAAATCCATGTCCTCTACAATTGAGCAGTGAGGCCCTGGGGAAGAGGCACTCCATCTATTCTTCTTGATATCTTGTATACGTCTTTCATATCTCCTCTAATATTCCTTCTCTCCAAAGAGTAAAGCCTTAGCTCCCTTCATATCTGATCATAATCCATACTCTCTGAACCAGGCAGCATCCTGGTAAATCTTGCCCGTACCCTTTCCAATGCTTCCACATCCTTGCAATAGTGAGACGACCAGAACTGGATACAGTACTCCAAGTGTGGCCTAGCCAAAGTTTTATAGAACGGCATGGTTACCTCACGACTCTTAAAACTCTATTCCTCGACTGATGAAAGCTAACACCTCATAAGCTTTCTTAACTACCCTATCTACCTGTGAGGCAACTTTCAGGGATGTGTGGACATGCACCCCCAGATCCCTCTGCTCCTCCACACTATCAAGTTTCCTGCCATTTACGTTGCACTCTGCCTTGCTGTTTGTCCTTTCAAAGTGTATCACCTCACACTTCTCCGGGCTGAACTCCATCTGCCTCTTCTCAGCCGATTTCTGCATCCCATCAATGTCTCTCTGCAAACTTCGACAATCATCTACACTATCTACAGCACCTCCAACCTTTGTCTCGTTTGCAAACTTGCCAACACACCCTTCTACCCCAACATCCATATCGTTATCACGAAAAGTAGAGATCCCAGAACCGATCCTTGTGGGACACCACTAGTCACAACCCTCCAATCCGAATGTATTCCTTCCATTATGACACTGTGCCTTCTGCAGGCAAACCAATTCTGAATCCACCTGGTAAAACGTCCTTGGATCCCATGCCTTCTGACTTTCTCAATAAGCCTACCGTGTGGATCCTTGTTAAGTGCCTTACTAAAATCCATATAGATCACGTCCACTGCACTACCCTCATCTATATGCCTGGTCACCTCTTCAAAGGACTCTATCAGGATTGTTAGACACGATCTGTCCTTCACAAAGCCATGCTGACTGTTCCATGATTCTCTAAATGCCCATAGATCCTTTCTCTAAGATTCCTTTCCAATAGTTTTCCCACCACCAACGTAAGGCTCACTGGTCTACAATTACACGGACTATCCATACAACCTTTTTTTGTTCAAGGGGACAAACCTCATTGCCTCCAATCCTCCGGTGCCATTCCCTTAGACAACGAGGACATAATGTTCCTCGCTAAAGGCTCAGCAATCCCTTCCCTCGCCTCGTTAAGCAGCCTGGGGAATATTCTATCAGGCCTCAGGGACTTATCCGTCCTAATGGATTTTAACAACTCCAACACCTCCTCTGCCTTGATATCAACATACTCCAGAGCATCAACCTCCCTCATGTTGTCCGCACCGTCATCAAGTTCCCTCTCATTGGCGAATGCCGTCGAGAAACATTCATTGAGGACCTCGCTCACTTCCACAGACTCCAGGAACATCTTCCCAACTTTATCTCTAATCGGTCCTGTCATCCTGTTGTTCTTTATATCACTGAATCTTCGCATCGTGCAACATATGAAACTCAGCAACGCACCCATCTACAAATTCATCCCGATGATTTATAAACAGCACAGTCTGGAGGTGCAATGAGCTCCCAGGAAAGTGGTGGAGGCAGATGAATTATTCCAGTCAAAGGGAAAAGAATAGAACAGAATAGAATAGAAAACCTACAGCACAATACAGGCCCTTCGGCCTACAAGTTGTGACGTACATGTCCTCCCTTAGAAATTTCTGGGCTTACCTATACCCCTCTATGTTACTGAGCTCCATGTCGCAATCCAAAGGTCTCTTAAAAGACTCTATCTTATCCGCCTCCACCACTGTTGCCGGCAGCCCATTCCACGCACTCACCACTCTCTGAGTGAATAACATAGCCCTGACATCTCCCCCGTACTTACTCCCCAGCACCTTAAAACTGTGTCCTCTTGTGGCGACCATTTCAGCCCTGGGGGAAAAGCCACTGGCTCTCCACACCATCAATGCCTCTCGTCATCTTATATACAAGATAATAAAGGGAAAGCTTACAAAAGGTTCAGAGAGCTCGGTAATGTTAGAGCTCGAGAAGATTATAAGTCTGATAGGAAGAATCTTAAGAAGGAAATTAGGAGACCCAGAAGGGGGCATGAGAAGGCGCTGGCGGGCAGGATCAAGGAAACGCCAAAGGCTTTGTCCAAGCATGTGAAGAGCAAGGGGTAAGACGCGAAAGAAAAGGACCTATAAAACGTGACAGTGGGAAAGTGAATATGGAACCGGAGGAAATAGCAAAGGAAGTTACTGAAAACTTTATTTCAATATTCACTACGGAAAATGACCTCGGTGATTGTAGTGATGACTTGCAACAGGCTGAAAGGCTTGAGAATGTAGGCATTAAGAAAGAGGATGTGTTGGAGCTTTTGGAAAACACTAAGTTGGATAAATCGCCGGGACCAGATGAGATGTATCCCAGGCTACTGTGAGGCGGGGGAGAAGATTGCTGAGCCTCTGCCGATGATCTTTGCATCATCAATGGTGAGGGAGAGATTCCAGAGGACTGGAGCGTTGCGTATATTGCTCATTTATTCAAGAAATTGAGTTGAGATAGCTCAAAAAATTATAGACCACAGAGTTTGACCTCAGTAGTTGGTAAGTTGATGGATAAGATCTTGAGAGTCAGGAATTATGAACATTTGGAAACGTACAACATGATTAGGTGTAGTCAGCATGGATTTGTCATAGGCAGTTCATACCTTACGAGCCTGATTGAAATTTTTGAGGATGAGACTAAACACATTGATGAAGGAACAGCAGTAGGTGCAGTGGAAATGGATTTCAGCAAGGCCTTTGATAAGGTACCGCATGCAAGGGTTATTGAGATAGTATGGAGGCATTGTATCCAAGGGGGCATTGTTTTGTGGATCCAGAACTGGCTTGCCCACAGAAGGAGAAGTCAGGTTGTAGACGGGTCACATTTTGCATGCAGGTCGGTCACCAGCGGTGTGCCTCAGGGATCTGTGTTGGGTCCCCTGCTATTGGTGAATTATATAAATGACCTGGATCAGGAAATGGAGGGAAGGGTTAGAAAGTTTGCTGATGTCACAAAGGTTGGAGGTGTTGTGGATAGTGTGGACGGCTGTCAGAAGTTACTGCGAAGCATTGATATGCTGCAAAACTGGGCTTAGAAGTGGCAGATTGAGTTCAACCCAGGTAAGTGTGATGTGGTTCATTGTGGTAGGTCAAATATGATGGCAGAATATGATATTAATGTTATGACGCTTGGCAGTGTGGAGGATCGGAGGGATTTTGGGGTCCGGGTCCATAACAAACTCCAATGAGCTGCGCGGGTTGACCCTGTCGTTAAGAAGGCGTATGGTGGATCGGCCTTCATCAATAGTGAAATTTAATTTAGTAGCTGCGAGGAGTTGTTGAAGCATGTATTGGACCCCGGTCAAACTTGGAGTACTGTGCTCAGTTCTGGTCGCCTCAATACAGGAAGGATGTGGAAGCCCTAGAAAGGGTGCAGAGGAAATTTACAAGGATGTGGCCGGGATTGGGAAGCATGCCGTAAGAGAATAGGTTGAGTGAACACGACCTTTTCTCCTTGGAGTGACGGAGGATGAGCGGTGATCTGAGAGAGGTGTATAGGATGATGAGAGGCATTGATCGTGTGGATAGTCAGAGGCTTTTTCCCAGGGCTGAAATCGTTGCCACAAGAGGACACATGTTCAAGGTGTTGGGGAGTAGGTACAGAGGAGATGCCAGGGGTAACTTCTTTACTCAGAGAGTGGTGAGTGCGTGGATTGGGCTGCCGGCAACGGTGATGGAGGAGTATACGACAGGGTATTTTTAGAGACTTTTGGATAGGTACATGGAGTTTAGTCAATTAGAGGGGTATAGGTAAGCGTAGTAATTTCTAAGGTAGAGACATGTTCGGCACAACTCTGTAGGCCGAAGGCTCTGCATTGCGCTGTAGGTGTTCTATGTATCTATGTTTCTAATTAGAAATTTGAATATCTTGAGCGAATGACATCACTACTGTGAACTCTGACCTGTTTGTGCAGTGGTTGGCATGCCTCCGGATCCCGAGGCAATGGGAGGATCCTCGCGCTCATCGATGTCTTTCCCAATGTTCAACTCTGGGCTGGTGGCGGTCAGGCCGTCTGGGAGAGAAAGTCAGACAGGCAGATTAGGGAGAGATTGAGAAAGGGGTAGAAAATGGGGGAGAGAGTCGCGGAGAGAGAGAAGAGACAGCAGAAGAGAGAGGGGGTAAGCGAGGAGGATGGGGGCTGAAAGAGAGGGTGATTGAGAAGGGAGAGTGTGCGGAGAACTGTGGGAGAAGGATGGAGAAGAGAGAGAAGATAGTATTAGAGAGGGGAAAGAGCGAGAGGAGAAACCATCGGGGAGAGGGAGACAGAGCTGGATAGGGAGGAGCGGAAAGCGTGGAGGGGAGATGAGCGGAATACAGGCACACAGAGAAGTGGGAAGAACGAGTGTGGTTCAGGAAGGGATGACAGTGAGCGGAGAGGGTGAAGATAAGGGAACAGTGTGAGACAGTAGGGGAAAGAGTTTGAGAGAGGGACGGGGTGATAAAGAAGGGGGTAAGGGAGAGAGGGAGAGAGGGTAGGGAGAGAGAGGTAAAGAGTGAGAGAAAGGGACAGTGGCAAGTGAAGGAGAGAAAGAGAATGAGGTTAGAAAAGGGAGAGAGTGTTTTAATTTATACTGTGCTCCCTCCTCACCGACTCTCCCACTCTCCTCCCTCCTCACCACCCCGCCATATACATCACAGACAGAAGAGGTCCCAGCGGAATGCCACAGATATAGATCCCTTCATTGGAGTAGAACAGGGTAAAAGAGTAACAGAATGCAGAGTAAAGTGTCACAGTTACAGAGGAAGTTCAGTCCATGCAGTCAATAAGGTGCAAGGGCGACGGCGAGGTAAACTTTGAAGTCAAGAATACAACTTATCAGAATAGTGGTCTATTAAATTGTCTGATGAAGCAGGTTAGAAACTGTCTGAGGCTGGTGAAACGTGCTTTACTATCTTCCACCGATAGGTGGTGATATAGGGTAATACAATTATCCAGGGTGGATGGGAATCTTTATTCGGCTGTCTGCTGTAGCGACGCAGCGGGAAGTGCCGAGAGAGTCCGTGGAGCTGAAACTGGTGCCCCTGATCTGCTGAGCTGTTTCCTGGACTCTCTGCAGTTTAGTTGCGGTCACGGACGGAGTAGTTTCCCTCAAGTCGAGCTGCATTGTGATTGGATGCTTTCGGTGGTGCCTCGAGAAAGATGGGCGAGGTCCTACAGGAACATACCAAGCTGACTGAGGAGCCAAGAAGGCTGACGAGGGCAGGGCAGAGGAGATAAAGTATAGGGACTCTAGTAAGTCTAACTAATTCCTCCTCTTGATAGGCTATTCTGTATAATGGTGTGGAGCCCAGGGAGATTTGACTGACTAATTTGTTTTCATATTCCAGGAAGACAAACAAAGGTAAAGGTTCACACTGAACTGGAGGGTCCCTGGAGAGAGTTGAGGAGCAAAGAGACACGGATGTGCAGGTACATGGATCTCTGAAAGTGGAGTCACAGGTACACAGGGCGGTGAATGGGGCGTCTGACACGCCGAGCTTCATCAGTAAGGACACCGAGTAGAGGAATGGGGAGGCCCCGTTGCAGATGAACATGGTGTCGGCGAGGCTGCACTTCGAGGACGGGGTCCAATTTTGCTCGCCCTGCTGTCGGAAGGATATTATTTGCTGGCCAGAAAGAAATGCAGTTGAAGATTGGTGATATCAAATGAATCAGGGACAATAGATGCAGATGGCTTTGCTCCTGCTGCGAGGGAGCAGAGGGAGGCTGCCATTTCAAGAAGAGATTGTGTTTTCCATTTTGTGTGTTAGTCGCTTGGTTGATGCGAAATTTAAAGTAGACACAGTGATGTCACAGGCAATCTCCTGAACTAAGGGATCATTTCCAAATAAGACGTCATTTGTGAGGCGTTATTTGATTGGGTAGAACACGCGGAATTGTGAATGTTGGTCTGCGAGCCATAAATTACAGATTGTGACTTGCTGCTAAATGGAGATTAAATGGAGTAGGGCCAATGGAAATGTGTTAAAGTCAGACACGTGACCACTAGCCAATGACACTGGAATGCAATTCATGATTTCGGAAAAAAAAAGACGTTTCAAGTCTGCTGCCAGAGGTCACTGAGAAACAGAACAACTAAATCTTGGACATGTGGAAAGTCAAAACGCCTACGAAGAACATGTGGCCAGCAGCAAAAACTCCTTTGTACCTAGTAATAACTTTTCTGTACTTTGACCGAGCATGAAAGGTCAGGATAACTTCGCTGGTACGGCGGCCGGCTAGTGACGCAATAGCATCAGCGCCGGATCCGGAGCGAAAGTTCCCGAGTTCGAATCCAAGACGGGCCACATCCACCAACACCCCACCCCCCGGGCACGCTTTCCATCCGTGCCGGGTTGAGGGTGAAAAAAAAAAGGCTCGAGGCCTGGTTAATCTGAAAGGAGACCAATCCTGACACCACGCCAAACAAGAATGGCTGACTGCCAAACAAGAATGGCTGGCTGAAAAATAAGCTGGTGCGGAGGAAATATTTCGTATTTTATCTATTTGTCAGATTAGACAATACGGGTACTTGACGGCAAATACAGATCGCCCTGTGCCTCCCTGATCATTATTAGCTGAGTCTTGCAACACTTTGAGCTGGAAAGAGTTGCAGATATTGACTGGACGCCAGGGACTGAATTACTGAGAGAAGTCGGGCAGGTTGGGTCTTTATGTTGAGCTCAAGGATGACCTTACTGAGGTGTACAAAGCACGAGGGGCACAGATCGAGTAAATGAGCACAATCACATTCTCCAGGCCTGGAGAATCGAGGACCACAGCGTCCAGGGCGAAGATGAGAGGGGAAACAGATTTACTTGGGCAGCCGAGTGACAACTTTTTGTTACCCAGATGGTGGTCCGTCTATGGAAAGAGTGCTCTGTTCAGAAGCATTAGGTATTGGAGACTTGGGTGCATGACTCGTGAAACGCTCCAGAATGACGTCATTACTGCGACCTCTGACCTGTCTGTGCAGTGATTGACAGTTCGCCGGGCCCCGGGGCGGTGGGAGGATCCTCGAAACCGGGGAATTATAGACCGGTTCGCCTAACATTGATGGTGGGGAAAATGCTAGAGTCAGTTATCAAGGATGTGATAACAACACAGTTGGAAAGCGGTGAAATCATCGGACAAAGTCAGCATTGATTTGTGAAAGGAAAATCGTGTCTGACGAATTTATAGAATTTTTTTGAGGATGTAACTAGTAGAGTGGATAGAGCAGAAGCAGTGGATGTGGTATATTTGGATTTTCAAAATGCTTTTGACAAGGTCCCACACAGGAGGTTAGTGTGCAAACTTAAAACACACGGTATTGGGGGTAGGGTATTGATGTGGATAGAGAATTGGTTGGCAGACATGAAGCGAAGAGTGGGAACAAAAGGGACGTTTTCAGAATGGCAGGCAGCGACTAGTGGGGTACCGCAAGGCTCAGTGTTGGGATCCCAGTTGTTTACAATATATATTAACGTCTCAGATGAGGGAATTAAATGCAGCATCTCCAAGTTTGCGGATGACACGAAGCTCGGCGGCAGTGTTAGCTGTGAGGAGGATGCTAAGTGGATGCAGAGTGACTTGGATAGGTTGGGTGAGTGGGCAAATTTATGGCAGATGCAATTTAATGTGGATAAATGTGAGGTTATCCACTTTGGTGGCAAAAACAGGGAAACAGTTTATTATTTGAATGGTGGCCGAAAGGAAAAGGGGAGGTGCAACGAGACCAGGGTGTCATTATACACCAGTCATTGAAAGTGGGCATGCAGGTACAGCAGGCGGTGAAAAAGGCGTATGGTATGCTGGCATTTATAGCAAGAGGATTCGAGTACAGGATTAGGGAGGTACTACTGCAGTTGTACAAGGCCTTGGTGAGACCACACCTGGAGTATTGTGTGCAGTTTTGGTCCCCTAATCTGAGGAAAGACATCCTTGCCATAGAGGGAGGACAAAGAAGGTTCAGCAGATTGATTCCTGGGATGTTAGGACTTTCATATGATGAAAGACCGGATCGACTAGGCTTATATTCGTTGGAATATAGAAGATTGAGGAGGGATCTTATCGAAACGTATAAAATCCTAGAGGGATTGGATAGGCTAGATGCAAGAAGATTGTTCCCGATGTTGGAAGTGTCCAGATCGAGGGGTCACAGTTTGAGGATAAAGGGGAAGCCTTTTAGGGCTGAGATGAGGAAAAAACTTCTTCACACAGAGAGTGGTGAATCTGTGGAATTCTCTGCCACAGGAAACAGTTGAGGCCAGTTCATTGGCTATATTTAAGAGGGAGTTAGATATGGCCCTTGTGGCTAAAGGGATCAGGGGGTATGGAGGGAAGGCTGGTACATGGTTCTGAGTTGGATGATCAGCCATGATCATACTGAATGGCGATGCAGGCTCGAAGGGCCGAGTGACCTACTTCTGCACCTATTCTCTATGTTTCTGTGTTTCTATGAATACAGAATGGATCTATCTCTCCACCCACCCGCCCCCCCCGCCTCCGTTTTTCTGCCCCACTCACCGTTTGAAGGAGACTGCGGGCCCATTTCGGCGAGCTCCACATTCACGTCCATCTTGTTCAGGACTCTCTGTGTCTCTGAGCTCACGAAGGGGAAGGAGCCGTTATTAGAGGAAGTCCGTGTCGATAAGGCGGTCCGACTCCAGCAAACACCAGATGGACAGCTGACACAGAGATGAAGGCAGAGCAGGGAGAGGAAGTGCGGGGAGCACAGAGAAAGAGGATGTTGGAGAGGGAGGCCGAGCGATATTAGACTGGAGGGGAGTGGGGAGTGTTGAAAGTGTGGAGTAAGGGGAGGGAAGGGAGGAGACCGATTGGGAATCTGCAGAGACAGAGAGAAGTGGGCGGCAGTGTACAGATGCTACAGGAGCTGAGAGGAGGGAGACTGTGGAGTGAGAGATGGGAAAGAAGGGAAAGTAAGTGTGTAGAAGATGGTAAACGGGAGGAGGACGGAGTGAGGTAGAGAAATAGAGGGTGAGGAGATTTGGATAGATTGTGAGAGAGAGAGAGAAAAGGTGGCGGTGAACTGGAGAACAAGAGGGAGAGAGAGAAACGGAATGAGAGGGAGCGGGGAGGAGCAGAGGGAGGGGCAAATGGAGCACTACAGAGAGGGCAGAGAGATGCGTGGGGAGGGTTGAAGGAGAGAAATGTAGACGAAGGACGTTGAGAGGAAAAAAAATGGGGAGGGAAGGAGAAAAGAAATGGAAAGGAGGGATAAGATAATAAGGGCAGTAGGAAATGAAGGAGAGACTTGTGTCACTCATATCGAACCTGTATTTTCGGGGAGATATGCATCCACCGTTGGTTCCTGGTTGACGCGTCCGACGCAGCCACTGCTCCTGCTAATCGCCGGACCTTCAGATCTGCAGTCTGCGAGAAAGCACGGCCCCAGGACAAACCCCCACCGTGGTGAATGAACCCTCCCCTCCGAGTGGGGTAACATCTCCTCTCGAAATTAATTCCCTCCACAGACTTTCTCCGCCTCCTTGTCCAATGGCGCACTCTCTCTTTCCTACTTTATACCATGGCATTCTCTCTCTCCTCTCTCTCTCTCTCTCTCTCTCTCTCTCTCTCTCTCTCTCTCTCTCTCTCTCTCTCTCTCTCTCTCACTCTCTCTCACTCCCTCTCTCTCTCTCTCTTCTTTTTCTGTCCTCTCTCTCCTTCTCCTGTATCTCACTCTTGTTCTTCTCCAACATCTCCTCACTCTCCGCTTTCCTTCCCAGCATTCCTCCCTCTCTCTTTCCCTCCTACCTCTCTCCCCTCCTCAAACATTCTCCCTCCCTCAGTACGCACTCTCTACATTTATTTTCCTTCAAACTTCTCCTCCTCCCCATTGTATTATTTCACTCTCTCTCCATCAGTCCCGCTCTCTTCCTCCGTCCCACCACCAACAGCCCTGGCGCCCTGAACTGGAGATATCCTCACCCACCCACACTTGCAACCAGACCACGGAGTTCCCTGCATTCTCCCTGCACATTAAACCTGTCGAGGGTTGGGTTTCTGGATGAGGTGCCATTTGGCCTGGGATGTCCAGCCGTCTCTCACTTTTCCTCTCTCCTTCCCCTTCCTCACATCCATTGCCCCTTTACGCCAGCCCCAACTACTTCGGCCCATCTCCCTCCGTCCCTTCACCTCTTCCTCCCATCCACACTCCGTCACTTCCCGTTTTCTCCCACCACACATTCCTTCTTTCCATCGCTTCTCTTCCACTTCCTTTTATCTCCTTATTTACTAAGGTAGTCTCCACTGCTTCACTGGGCAGAGAATTCCGTAGGTTCACCACACTCTGGGGAAATCAGTACCTCCTCATCTCCGTCCTAAATCAACTTGCCCGAAACTGGAGGCAACGAACCTCAGGTCTAGTTTCACCTCCCAGTGGAAACATTTTTCCTGCCTCTATCTTATATATTCATTTCATTTTTTTTTTAATGTTTCTCTAAGATCTCCTCTAATTCTTCTGAATTCCAGTGAATACAGTCCCAGGTGACTCAGTCTCCCCTTATTGTCTTATCCCCTCATCTCTGGAATTAACCTGGTGAGCTTCATCTGCACCGCCTCCATATCCGCAACATTGTTCCCCAAGTACGGCGACTGGTACTGCACGCATACTACAGGTGTGTCCTCAGTAGTACCGTGAACAGTTGCGGCATAACGTCCCTGCTCTTAAATTCAGCCCCTCTCGCTATGAATGCCAGCATTCCATATAACCATATAACTATATATGGTTATCTGCCTTCCTGACAGCCTGCTGCACCTGCAAACCAGCCCTTTGTGATTCATGCACAGGAGCTTGTGAGTCCCTCTGCACAGTAGCAAGCTGCAATTTTTACCATTTAAATAATAAACTGCTCTCCCATTTTTCCTTCCAAAGTGGGTGACATCCCTTTTACCAACGTTGTACTCCATCTGCCAGACCCTCACTCACGCAGTTTAGCGATTAATGGGTCCCTTTCGGAATGGCAGGCGGTTACCAGCGGGGTACTGCAGGGTTCAGTGCTGGGCATGCAGCTGTTTACAATATATATTAATGATTTAGATGAAGGGATTAAAAGTAACATTAGCAAAATTGCTGATGACACAAGCTGGGTGGCAGTGTGAAATATGAGGAGGATGTTCTGAGAATGCAGGGTAGTTGGACAGGCTGGGTGAGTGGGCAGGTGCGTGGCAGATGCAATTTAATGTGGATAAATGTGTAGTTATCCACTTTGGTGGTAAGAACAAGAAGGCAGATTATTATCTAAATTGAGTCAAGTTAGGAAAAGGGGAAGTACAACGAGATGTACGTGTTCTTGTACATCAGTCACTGAAAGCAAGCATGTAAGTACAGCAGGCAGTGAAGAAAGCTAATGGCATGCTGGCCTTCATAGCAAGGGGAATTGAGTACAAGAGCAAAGAGGTCCTTCTGCAGCTGTACAGGGCCCTGGTGAGACCACACTTGGAGTACTGTGTGCAGTTTTGGTCTCCAAATTTGAGGAAGGACATTCTTGCTATTGAGGGAGTGCAGCGTAGGTTCACAATGTTAATTCCCGGCATGGCGGGACTGTCATATGCCGAAAGATTGGAGCTACTGGGCTTGTATACTCTGGAATTCAGAAGGCTGAGAGGGGATCTTATTGAAACATATAAGCTCATTAAGGGATGGGACACGCTGGAGGCAGGAAGCATGTTCCCGCTGATGGGTGAGTCCAGAACCAGAGGCCACAGTTTAAGAATTAGGGATAGGCCATTTAGAACGGAGTTGAGGAAAAAACTTTTTCACCCAGAGAGTGGTGGATGTATGGAATGCTCTGCCCCAGAAGGCTGTGGAGGCCAAGTCTCTGGATGCTTTTAAGAAAGAGATGGATAGAGCTCTTAAAGATAGCGGAGGCGAAGTATATGGGGATAGGGCAGGAACTGGATACTGATTGTGATTGATCAGCCATCATCACAGTGAATGGCGGTGTTGGCTCGAAGGGCCGAATGGCCTACTCCTGCACCTATTGTCTATTGTCTATTGTCAACCTATCTATATCTCTCTGCAGACTCTCAGTATCTTCTACACACGTTGCTTTTCCAATCAATTTAGTATCATCAGAAAACCCAGATTCACGACACTGGATCCCCTCTTCCAGACTATTGATGTATATCGTGAACAGTCGCGTACCCAGCACCGACCCTCGCGCACACTGCTCATCACTGATTGCGAAACAGAGTGACGCCCATGTATCCCATTCTCTGTTTTCTATTGGTTAAGCAATCCGATACCCATGGGAATCGCTCCTGCAGCCATCATTCAGTAATGCATGCAACATCATATTTCCCAGTCTGCAACAGCGCTAAATTCATCTTCTTATTCCGTGTACCGTGTGCATTCAAATATAACACCTTCAGTCCTGAAATCATCCGCGATTGTGTCCACCTTCTACATTGCAACTCATCCTATTGACTGCAAATTTGCCGTCAATAGCCTCTCCTCACGACACAAAGCCTCTGTTTGTAAACAGTTGCCTCATCTTCAACACAATTATCCGCCTCTCCTGCCGCCTTCATTTATTGAAATATATGCAGCTCGGCACACTATCGAGAACATGTTTAACCGTTCTATTGCTAACTGTGTATTAGTTCTGACCACCATGATTCTGTAAGCCTCTCTAATACAGTCTCTTACATTTCCCGGGTGATAGCATCTCTGAGGATTTATACTGGGCAACACATTGACCCGCTGCGCTCTGTCTCTCTCCACAATAGGACTACAGAGACTGCAAACTCACTCGCTCTCCACCGGGCTTTGGACCAACTGGGAAGTAGCAATACCTACGTCACGCTGCGGTTTATTGACAGCAGCTCAGCGCTCAGCACAGTCACATCCTCAGTTCTATCCAACAGGCTGCAAAGCCTGGGACAGGCTATCTCCCTCTGCAACAGAACGTTTGAATTCCTCATCGGTAAACCGCAGTCAGTGCAGGTCGCTCGTAGCATTTCCAATCTGCAGGTGGTGTTGAAGACAGATTAGGGAGCTGAGCAAAGCAGTAGCAGATGGAGTGCAGTGTGGGGAAGTATATTGTCACGTACCTTCTTAGAAAAGAAAAAAAAATTATAAACGTTTTTTTCTAAACGGAGAGAAAAAAAATAGCTGAGGCGCAAAGGGACTTGTGGATCCTGTTGCACGATTCTCTGTTGGTTCACTTACAGGAGTCGGTGGTGAGAAAAGCAAATCAAATGCTCGCATTCCTTTCCAGAGGGCGAGATTATAAATGCAAAGGTTTGATTGTAAGGTTTTAAAAGACACTGGTGAGGCCTAAGTTGGGGTATATTGTGAGTCAATTTGTGCTCCTTTGACGAAAAGGATGTGCTAACTTTCGACGCTATTCCATAGAGGTGAACGAAAATGATTGGAAACGTAGAAACATTGAAAACCTACAGCACAATACAGTCCCTTCGCCCACAGTGTTGTGACGAACATATCCCTGCCTCAGAAATTACTAGGCTTACCAATAGCCCTCTATATTTCTATGCTCCATGTATCGATCCAAAAGTCTCTTAAAATACTCTATCCTATCGGCCTCCACCACTGTTGCCGGCAGCCGATTCCACGCACTCACCACTCTGAGTGAAAAACTTACTACTGACATCTCCTCTTTACCTGCTCCCTAGCACCTTAAACCCCTGTCCCCTTGTGTCCCTTTGTCCGCTTTCAGCCCTGGGAAAAAGCCTCTGACTATCCACGTGATCAATGCCTCTCATCATCTTATACACCTCTATCAGGTCACTTCTCATCTCCGTCGCTCCAAGGACAAAAGTCCGAATACACTCAACCTATTCTCATTATGGATGCTCTCCAATCCAGGCAACATCCTTGTAAATCCCCTCTGCACCCTTTTGTTCCGGCATTGAAACACTTTTCACAGGAGGAGCATTTGATCTGGATCTGTACTCAATGGAATTCTGGAAAATGAGTGGAGACCTCACTGAAACCTATCAAATGTTCAAGATCTCCGATAGATTAGCTGTGGAGATAAGGCTTCCTACGTTGTGAGCGGAGGCGATAATAAAACTAGTCAACACGGCCTCAGGATGGAGGAATGTCCGTTTAAAAAGGAGATTGGCTCTCTTGGTCTAGTCCGTGAAGTCCACATTCCGCTTCACAGTCCGGTTCATCGTTCCTTATTCCAGGTTTTCTGGTTTTCCCTTTTTCTGTTTGCTGCTCTGATTGAAGAAGCTTATTCTAATTTTGGACTGGCTACATGAATAGCTCCTGGGTTCAGCTTCATTTAGACATAGACATAGAAGAGTACAGCAGAGTACAGGCCTTTCGGCCTACTATGTTGTGCCGACCATCAAACGCTGCCTCCCGTATAAACCCCGACTTAAATTTCATCATGCACCTGTCTAGCAGTCTCTTAAAGTTCAGGTGTGTATCTGCCTCCACCACTGACAGTGGCAGCGCATTCCACGGACGAACCAATCTCTGAGTATAAAATAAAAACTTCCTCTAATATCCCCCTTGAACTTCCCACCTTAAAGCCATGTCCTCTGGATTGAGCAGTTGTGCCCTGGGTAAAAGGCGTTGGCTATCCACTCTATAAATTCCTATTATTATCTTGTACACGTCGATCATGTCACATCTCATTCTCCCTCTCTCCAAAGAGTAAAGCCCTAGCTCCCTTAATCTCTGATCATAATGGATACTCTCTAAACCAGGTAGTATTTTGGTAAATCACATCTGTACCCTTTCCCATGCTTCCCCATCCTTCCAACAGTGAGGCGACCAGAACTGGACACAGTACTCCAAATGTGGCCTAACCAGAGTTTTATAGAGCTACATCATTACATCGCGAATCTGAAACTCTATCCCTCGACTTATGAAACATAACACTTCTTAAGCTTTCTTAACTGCCCTATCTACCTGTGAGGCAACTTTCAGTGATCTGCTGTCATGTAGCTCCAGATCCCTCTATTCCTCCACACTACCAAGAATCCTGGCATTTTCTTTGTACTCTGCCTTGGAGTTTGTCCTTCCAAAGTACACCACCTCACACTTCTCCTGGTTGAACTCCGTTTGCCACTTATCAGCCGATTTCTGCATCCTATCAATGTATCTCTGCAATCTTCGACAACCCTCTACACTATCTATAGCACCACCGACATTTGGGTCGTATGAAAACTTGCCAACCCACCCCTCTACCCCCACATACAGGTCGTTAATAAAATGACGAAAAGTACAGGTCCCAGAACAGATCCTTGTGGGGCACCACTAGTCACAATCCTCCAATCTGAATCTACTCCCTGTACCACGACCCTCTTTCTTCTGCAGACAAGCCAATTCTGATTCCATCTGGCCAAACTTCCCCGGATCCCATGCCTTCTAACTTTCTGAATAAGCCTACCGTGTGGAACCTTGTCACATGCCTTACTAAAATCCATATAGATCACATCCACTACACTACCCTCATCTATATACCTCGCCACCTCCTCAGAGAACTCTATACGGCTTGCTAGACACGATCAGTCCTTAACAAAGCCATGCTGCCTATCCCTGATCAGACCATGTTTCTCTAAACGCTCACAGAAACTATCTCTAAGAATCTTTTCGAACCGCTTTCCCACCGCAGTCGTAAGGCTCACTCTTCTATAATTACCCAGACTATCGCTACTACCTTTTTTGAACAAGGGGACAATATTCGCCTTCCTCCAATCCTCCGGCACAATTTCCGTGGACAACAAGGACATAAAAGTCCTAGTCAGAGACTCAGCAATCTCGTCCGTCACCTCATGGAGCAGCCTGGGGAATATTCCGTCAGGCCCTGGGGACTTATCCGTCCTAATATATTTTAACAACTCCAACACCTCCTCCCCCTTAATATTAACATGCTCCAGAACATCAACCTCACTCATATTGTCCTTACCATCATCGTTCCCTCTCATTGGTGAATACCGAAGAGAAGTATTCACTGAGGACCTCGCTCACTTCCACAGCCTCCAGGCATATCTTCCAACCTTTATCTGTAATCGGTCCTACCTTCACTCCTGTCATCCTTTTTTTCTTCACGTAATTGAAAAATGTTTTGGGGTTTTCCTTTACCCTACTCGCCAAGGCCTTCTCATGCCCCCTTCTTGCTCTTCTCAGTCCCTTCTTAAGCTCCTTTCATGCTTCCCTATATTCCTCAATAGACCCATCTGATCCTTTCTTCCTGAACATCATGTATGCTTCCTTCTCCCACCTGACTAGATTTCCACCTCACTTGTCACCCATGGCTCCTTCACCCTACCATTCTTTATCTTCCTCACCGGGACAAATTTATCCCTAACATCCTGCAAGAGATCTCTAGACATCGACCACATGTCCATAGTACATTCCCCTGCACAAACATCATCCCAATTCATACTCACAAGTTCTAGCGTTATAACCTCATAACTTGCCTTTCCCCAATTAAACTTTTCCCTGTCCTATCTGATTCTATTCTTTTCTATGATTATGCTAAAAGCTAAGGTGCGGTGGTCCCTGTCCCCCCGATGCTCACCCACTGAGAGATCTGTGACCTGACCCGGTTCATTACCTAATACTAGAACTAGTATGGCATTCCCCCTAGTCGGCCTGTCCACATACTATGACAGGAATCCGTCCTGGACACACTTAACAATCTCTGCCCCCATCCAAATCCCTGGAACTAATCAGGTGCCAATCAATATAAGGGAAGTTAAAGCCACCCATGGTAACAACCCTGTTATCTTTGAACTTTTCCAAAATCTGCCTCCGAATCTGCTCCTCTGACTCTCTGCTGCTTCCAGGGGGCGTAGTGAATACCTCGAATAGAGTAACTGCTCCCTTCCTGTTCCTGACTTCCACCCAGACTGACGCAGAAGAGGATGAGGTTACATTACGCACTCTTTCTGTAGCTGTAATAGTATCCCTGAATAGTAATGTCACCCCTCCTCCCCTTTTCCCACATCTCTATCCCTTTTAAAGAACTGAAATCCAGGAATATTGCGACTCCACTGCTGCCCTGGTGCCAGCCAAGTCTCTGTAATAGCCACTACATCATAATCCCATGTATGTATCCAAGCAGTCAGCTCATCACCTTTGTTCCTGATGCTTCTTGCATCGAGGTACACACATTTCAGCCCTTCTGCCTCACTACCTTTACACCGTTTATTCTGCTTCTCTTTCCTCAACGCCTCTCTGTATGTTAGATCTGGCTTTACTCCATGCACTTCTTTCACTGCTCTACCGCTGCGGGTCTCATCCCCCTCGCAAATTAGCTTGAACCATCCGAAGCCATGCTGGCAAACCTACCTGCAAGGATATTGCTCCGCCTCGGGTTCATGTGCAACTCATCCCATCTGCACAGGACCCACCTTCCCCAGAAGAGATCCCAATGATCCAAAATCTAAAACCCTGCTCCCTCCACCAACTCCTCAGCCATGCATTCAACTGCCATCTCCTCCAATTCTTACCATCACTGTCACGTAGCACTGGCAGCAATCCTGAAAACGCCACCCTTGAGGTACTGTTCTCAGCCTTCTGCCTAGTTCCCGAAACTCACACTTCAGAACCTCATCCCTCTTCTTGCCTATGCCGTTGGTCCCAACATGTATCACGACTTCTGGTTGCTTACTCTCTCGTACCAGGATGCCGTGCACCCGGTCAGAGACATCCCGGACCCTGGCACCCGGGAAGCAACAAACCATGCGGGTGTCCTTCTCACGTCCACAAAATCTCCTGTCTGCTCCCCTGACTATAGAGTCTCCAATGACGACAGCTCTCCTCTTCTCCGTCCCACCCTTCTGCACCACAGGGTCAGACTCAGTGCCGGAGGCCCTGCCAATGTGGCTCACACCTGGTCGGTCGTCCGCGCCTACAGTAACCAGGACGGTAAACTTATTATTCAGTGGAATGGCTACGGGGATGTTCTGCGCTACCTGTCTGCTCAGTTTCGCTTTCCCCCCTCTGACTGTCACACAATGACCTGCTTCCGACAGCCTAGGTGTGATTACCTCCCTGTAGTTCTCATCCATGACTGCCTCATTCTCCCTTATGAGTCCAAGGTTATCCAGCTGCAGATCCAGATTCCTTACATGTTCTTCCATATCTGCCAGCACTTCTGGCAGATGTGACTCTGCGGGAGATGGGCGTCCCCGCAAACTACCACATCTCACATGAGAGGCACATCACCATCGCAGAAGACATTGTAAAAACTAACTGCGAGCAAACTTGTCCTCCGTCTCTTCATTGCTTTAAGTATTGCACGTTGGAAGGACAAGCCAGGGTAGAACATACAGGGTCAATGGTAAGGCACTGAGGAGTGCAGTGAAACAGAGGGATCTGGGAATACAGACACAAAATTCCCTAAAAGTGGCGTCACAGGTAGATAGGGTCGGAACGAGAGCTTTTGGTACATTGGCCTTTATTAATCAAAGCATTGAGTATAAGAGCTGGAATGTTATGATGAGGTTGTAAAAGACATTCATGAAGCTTAATCTGCAGTATTGTGTTCAGTTTTGGTCACTAAATTACAGGAAGGATATTAATAAGTTGGAAAAAAGTGCAGAGAAAGTTTACAAGGATGTTGCCGGGACTTGAGAAACTCAGTTACAGAGAAAGGTTGAATAAGTTAGGACTTTATTCCCCGGAGCGTCGAAGAATGAGGGGAGATTTGATAGAGGTATATAAAATTATGATGGGTATAGATAGAGTGAATGCAAGCAGGCTTTTTCCACTGAGGCAAGGGGAGAAAAAAAACAGAGGACATGGGTTAAGGGTGAGGGGGGAAAAGTTTAAAGGGAATATTACGGGGTGCTTCTTCACACAGAGAGTAGTGGGAGTATGGAATGAGCTGCCAGACGAGGTGGTAAATGCGGGCTCTGTTTTAACATTTAGGAATAAATCGGACAGATACATGGATGGGAGGTGTATGGAGGGATATGGTCCGTGTGCAAGTCAGTGGGACTAGGCAGAAAATGGTTCGGCACAGCTAAGAATGGCCAAAAGGCCTGTTTCTGTGCTGTAGTTTTTTCTATGGTTTCTATGGTTTCTTCTAAATACTATTAGTTAATAGCAATACTGGACTCCGAGGTGTTTTCCATTTCTGCTGATTCTTTAACCCGTCGCGGGTTACGTGACCGTAGCCACATTCAGGGAGCTTCCAACACGGACCGCAAGATCCGTCTGCTCATCAAAGCTGCTTCGGCTTTAACAGCAAGCTATCTCTTAGTATTTAACCGGTCTAAACACCGTCTGCCGTTTATCCACCACCGTCTGCAAGGGATGACATCAAAGCCGCAATGACGTGCGTTTCTCAGGAAAATAAAAATGAGGAAGGTGCAGGACATGTGTATTCCAAAAATGAAGAAGTTCGCAAATAGTAAAATAGTACAGCTGTGGCTGACAAGGGAAGTCAAGTCGATAGTAGAAGCAAAAGAAGGTGGGGGGGGGTGTGAAGGGACGGTGTGGAGGGAGATTCACTCTGTGTCTGACTCCGGGGGTGTGTGATGGGATAGTGTGGAGGGAGATTCACTCTGTGTCTGACCCCAGGAGTGTGTGATGCGACGCTGTTGAGTGAGATTCACTCTCTATCTGACCCAGGAGTGTGTGATGGGATGGTGTTCAGGAAGCTGCATTCTGTGTCTGACCCAGGAAGTGTGTGATGGGACGGTGTGGAGGGCGTTTCACTCTGTGCCTGGCTCCGGGAGTGTGTGATGGGAAGGTGTTGAGGGAGCTTCATTCTGTATCTTACCCCGGATGTGTGTGATGGGACGGTTTGGAGGGAGCCTCGCTCTGTCTCTGATTCACAGACATAGGTTCGGGGATTTGGGCGTTTAAACAGACTCCAGACAGAAATGGGCGGCAGGAAAATGTGTACAAGTTAATAAGAGGAATAGATAGAGCGGATAGCCAGTGCCTCTTCCCCAGGGCACCACTGCTCAATACAAGAGGACATGGCTTTAAGGTAAGGGTTGGGAATTCAAGGGGGATATTAGAGGAAGGTTTTTTACTCAGAGAGTGGTTGGTACGTGGAATGCACTGCCTGAACACTGGTGGAGGCAGATACACTCGTGAAGTTTAAGAGACTACTAGACAGGTATATGGAGGAATTTAAGGTGGGGGGTTATATGGGAGGCAGTGTTTGAGGGTCGGCACAACATTGTGGGTCGAAGGGCCTGTACTGTGCTGTACTATTCTATGTTCTATGTTCTATTTAAATGGTGTCTCACACGTTCTGCTCCAAAGGCGGCAAGCTGAACACCCTTTCTGTGGCCTCCACTCTCCTCCCCTTCCTTCCTCTTCCCTCAGCACACCATTCCTTTCCTATGATTCTTAAGTGGGTGAGTGAGCGGGGGCGTTTCCTGGTCCATATACAGAGACTTACAAAAGTTTGGGAACCCGTGGTCAAAATTTCTGTTCCAGTGAATAGCTAAGGGAGTAAGAGATAACTTGATTTCCAAACGGCATCAAGTTAAAGATGGCAGTTTCTTTAATATTTTAAGCAAGACTACTACTTTTATTTCATCTTTTACTGCTTCTAAATCATAAAAAAACGAAAAGGATCCGAGGCAAAAGTTTTGGCTCACAGTATGGTCAGTACTTGGCAACACCCCCTTAGGCAAGTATCACAGCTGCTCAATACAAGAGCACAGCATAGCACAGCATCGTACCAGGGGTCGGGGTGAGGAAGCTTTAATTTGAGTCTTGACCATTGGAGTGTGTGATGAGATGGTGTGGAGGGAACTACCCTCCATGCCTGACCCAGGCAGTGCGTGAGGGGACGGGGTGGAGGGAGCTTCATTTTGTGTATCACTCCGGGTGTGCCGGAAGGGACGGTGTGAAGGGAGCTTCACTCTGTGTCTGAACCCCGCAGTCTGTGATGGGTTTGTGCGGAAGGAGATTCCCTCAGTTTCTAACCCTGTGAGTGTGTGATTGTGCAGTGTTGAGGGAGATTCACTCTGTGTCGTTATGGGAACCAGTGGCATCGATAGGAAAGGGAGGCGAATTTGCAAAGTTATGTATCTGCAGGTGTGGCCGGAAATACAAAGAACATCCAGGTTAACACGTGGCCAAGGAGTTGGGATCGGAACGAATGCTTCAGGTATGTGGACCATTGGGCTGTCTTCCAAGGAATGTGCGACCTCTACAGAGAGACGGTTGCATTTCCTTTCAATTCAATTTAATGTAAGTTTAATTGTAATTCCACCATACGTGAATACCCATGAATACAGCCAACACGAAGCTGATAAACACAACGCCAACAATCACACACGGCACAGAGCACTCAAAATGTGTATAAGAGAGAAAGATAGCAATCACATGTAGTATATCAGTTAAATACATTCACGCAATATTTACACATGCGCGCGTGTTCACACGCACGCACACACATATACACTTGTGTATACACACACACACACACACACACACACACACACACACACACACAGACACACAGACACACACACACACACACACACACACACACACACACACATACACGCGGTCGCGGGCATATATATAAACAGCTTGAGGACTTGGGCAGTTTGAATGTCACCAAAATCGGCTATCTACAACAGAGCCTGTCTTCTAGTGAGCGAACACTAGGGGGCAGTATAGACTCCAGCCTCCAAGCCGCGCAGCACCGCCGCACGTTGTGCACCTCCATCAAATTCCAGCATCTGCAGATTTCCTCTTGGTTGTGCACCTCTCTCTCAGTTTATGCCTGAACTGCAGTGGAACTAATATCCCAGTGGGAAGGTTTGTCATAAAAAGGGGTCGGTGTGGTGTTTAAACTAGAGTTGCAGGGGGAAAAGAATCAGAATGCCTTAACAGATTGTGGAGTCATTGTCGGGACAGATGTTGTTCAGACCTCAGACAATGTCAGGAAGCAAAAGGTTGAGCCTGCCGAGATTCATGATCTGAGCTGCGTACGTCTCAATACAGAAAGTATTGTACGAAAAGCAGGTGATCTCAGGGCAGGGTTCAACGCCTTGAAGCATGATGTTTTAGCCATTCGTAAGACTTGGGTGCAGGAGGGGCAGGTCCGTTAGCTCAACCTTCCTGTTTACCGCTGTTTATAGTCGAGCTAAGGCATATTTCACTTAGTCTGAGGAGCTGCTTTACTAGTCAGGGAAAACATCACAGCGGTGCTCAGTTAGGGTACACTGAAGAACTCGTCTCGGTGAGGCTTTAGATAGATAGATAGATATACTTCATAAATCCTAAGGGAAATTTGGTTTCGTTACAGCCGCACCAACCAAGAACAGAGCGTAAATATAGCAATACAAAATCCCCAACAATAAAACAACAAAATGCAAACTATGACAGATGGAAAATCAGTCCAGGACCAGTCTAGTGACTCAGGGTGTCTGACCCTCCATGGGAGGAGCTGCACGTTCCATGGCAATAGGCAGGAACGACCTCCCGTGCCGCCAGCGCTGTATGACGGTGAAATGTGGCCGAAGTCCAACAGTAAAAAGTTCAATATCCAGTCTGCAAACACGTTCTTCGAGCGTAATATACCCGGATGACACTATCTGTTGTTAGCCAGAACAGTGAGCACCCAGCTCCTTAACCCTTACCGCTCTCAGTGCACTCTCTGTCAGCCGGGACAGTGTTACCCACCGAACTCCTCTTCTCCAAAAATCTCCGTTGTCTCGACCCGGTTCTCTTTCCTCGGCTTTGCGATCCCCCTCTGCATCTTCTGCGTGTTTCCCTCCGGATTTCAGCAGGGGTGTCCGCCGCTCTGCTCGCTAAACTGGCCGGCATTTGCTGGTCCGTGGAATACACAATGCGACCTTGCTTCTGTCCCGCGTGTCGGGATGCAACCATTTCCAGCGCTAAAGAAAACCCAAATAAAACTCTCTCTACCAGCATGTTAGAGAGGGTGCAACTTCGACGTGTTACCATGAGAAAAAATATAAAATAACGTAAATTAAAAAGTAAGAAGAAGAAAGTAAGAATAGATCGGAGCGGCTGGACCAGGCTGCATGCACGACCGGCGCATGCGCACCAGGATGTGTGGAGCTGAGGATTAAGAAAAGTATGAACTCACTCATGGGGCTACATTAACTACCACCTCAGATTCCCAGCGATTCAGAGGAACAAATCTGCAGAGAGTTCGGAATCTGTTGCATGAACCATCAGGTTGTGATATTGGGTGATTTAAACTTTGTTGGTATTGACTGTGAGCCTCACACTGTGAAAGGACCAGTGCGACAGTTTGTCAAATGTTTTCAAGACAGTTTCCTTAATCAGTAGGTATAAAATCCCAACGAGAGAGTGAAGTACTTGATATGCTCCTGCGGAATGGAACAAGGCACGGGACAGAAATGTGTGCAGATGGCCACTTTCCATCTAGTGATGGTAATGCCATTAGATACAAGGTTATTATGGAAAGGGACAGACATGACTTGAGGTTTAGATCCGTATTGAGTTTTAGAACAATACGTGACGCAAATAGACCAGATAGCGTGTGTCTTTCACACCGGAATGGAAATGCCCTAGACGTGACATTAAAGAGGGGTATTCGCAGTTTTCCTGCCCGGGAGTATGCGCTTGCATTGGGCGGCGATGGTTGGGGTGTGCTGTGAGTGCTGGGAAGGCTTCAATATGAGCCGGGCACCGAGAATGTGTGATGGGACGGTGTAGAGGGAGCATCGCTCTGTACTTGACTCCGGGATATTTTCATGGTTTGATGCGATGGGAGCATCCTTCCGTGTCTAACTTCGGGTGCGTGCAATGGGACGGTGTGGAGGGAGATTCACTCTGTGTCTGACCCCGGGAGTGCGTGATGGGACAGTGTGGAGGGAGCTTCACTCTGTGTCTGATCCCGGGAGTGTGTGATGGGACGGAGCGGAGGGAGCTTCACTCTGTTTCTGATCCCGGGAGTGTGTGATGGGACAGTGTGGAGGGAGCTTCACCATGTGTCTGACCCAGGGAGTGTGTGATGGGATGGTGTTGAGGGAGATTCACTATGTGTCTGACCCCGGGAGTGTGTGATCGGACGGTGTGGAGGGAGATTCACTCTGTGTGACCCCGGGAGTGTGTGATGGGACGGTTTGAGGGACCCTCACTCTATGTCTGACCCTGGGTGTGTGTCATAAGACGTTGTGAAGGGAGATTCAAACCGTATCTGATGCAGGATCTACGTGATGGTTCGGTGCTGATGGAGATTCACTTTATTTCTGAGAGTGGAATTATATGATGAGATGGTGCAGAGGGAGCAGCACCCTGTGAAGACCCCAGAGGTGCGTGATAGGACGGAGTGGAGTGAGTTTCACTCTGTGTTTGATCCCGGGAGTGTGTGATGGGACGGTGGGCGGGAACCTCATTCTGTGTCTACGCCGGTAATGCGTGATGGGACAGTGTAGAGGGAGTTTCACTCTACCTAACACTGAGAGTGTGTGTAGTGACGCTGTGGAATCAGGCTTCACTCTGCGTCCTGTTCTGGGAATCTGTGCGTCTGAGGGGCAGCGACACCTAGTGACTGAATTTGGGAATGTGCTATTCGTCGCGAGAAAGCTCGCTTCACTCTGAGGATCCTGACTGTGTGATGAGATAGTGCAGAGGGAGTTTGTCTCTGCATTTCCATCGGGAGTTTGTGATAGGACCCTGTGGAACGAGCTTTGCTCTCTGTCAGACACTGTCTGTTTCACGTGACAATGAGGAGGGGTTTGACGTGACAATGACGAGGGATTTGACGTGACAATGACGAGGGGTTTGACGTGACAATGACGAGGGGCTTGACGTGACAATGAGGAGGGGTTTGACGTGACAATGACGAGGGGTTTGACGTGACAATGACGAGGGATTTGACGTGACAATGAGGAGGGGTTTGACGTGACAATGAGGAGGGGTTTGATGTGACAATGAGGTGGGGTTTGACGTGACAATGACGAGGGATTTGACGTGACAATGAGGAGGGGTTTGACGTGACAATGAGGAGGGGTTTGACGTGACAATGAGGTGGGGTTTGACGTGACAATGAGGTGGGGTTTGACGTGACAATGAGGAGGGGTTTGACGTGACAATGAGGTGGGGTTTGACGTGACAATGAGGAGGCCAGTGATGTTGTGGGGATGGAACTGGACTCTCTGACGGTGGTGTCTGACAAGAGGATGCTGTCTAAGTTGCATGCCATCTTGGACAATGTCTCCCATCCACTACATAATGTACTGGTTGGACACAGGAGTACATTCAGCCAGAGACTCATTCCACCGAGATGCAGCACAGAGCGTCATAGGAAGTCATTCCTGCCTGTGGCCATCAAACTTTACAACTCCTCCCTTGGAGGGTCAGACAGCCTGAGCCGATAGGCTGGTCCTGGACTCATTTCATACTTAAATGGCATAATTTGCATATTACTATTTAACTATTTATTACTATTGCCTATTACTATTCTCTTACTATTTATTATTTCTATGACTATTACTATTTACTATTTACTAATAGTAATATTACTACTACTATTTCTATTACTATTTATTATTTATGGTGCAACTGCAACGAAAACCATTTTCACCCGTGATCAGTAAAGTATGACTATGACTATGACTATGGCCATGGCTATATTCTACCATCATATTTGATCTACCAAAATGAACCACTTATCTATATAACCATATAACAATTAATGCTCGGGAACAGGCCATCTCGGCTCTCCTAGCCCGTGCCGAACCTAGTCCCACCGTCCTGCACCCAGTCCAAAACCCTCCATTTTATTGCCGCTCCATATAGCTATATGATTTAACTTTAAATGACAACAGCGAACCTGTCCCAACCACTTCAGCTGGAAACTCGTTCCACCCAGCTACCCCTCCCTGAGTAAAGATGTTCCCTCTCATACTACCCCTAAACTATTGACCTACAACTCTCAACTCATGTCCTCTTATTTGAATCCCCCCACCTCCAAATGCAACAAAGCACATCCTTGTCAACTCTATGTATCCCCCTCCTAATTTTAAATGCGTCTATCAAGTCACCCCTCAACATTCTGCTCTCCAAAGAATAAAGACCGAACTCGTTTAACCTTTCTCTGCAACTTAGGTGCTGAAACCATAAAACCGAGCTGAAACCCAGGTAATATTCGAGCAAATCTTCCCTGTACTATCTCTATTTTGTTGATATCTTTCCTATTATTCTGTGACCAGAACTGTATACAATACTGCAAATTTGCCCTTACCAATGCCTTGTAAAATTTCAACATTGCGTCCGAACTCCAATACTCAATGCACGGATTTATAAAGGCCAGCATCCCAAAAGCTGTCTTCAGCACACAATACACAAGAGATTCCACTTCAGGGAACTATGCACAATTATTCCGAGATCCCTTTGTTCTACTGCATTCTTCAATGCCTTACCATTTACCACGTATGTCCTATTTGGATTAGTCCTACCAAAATATATCTCCTCACATTTGTCAGCATTAAACTCCATCTGCCATTTTTCAGCCCTCTTTTCTAACTGGCCTAAATCTATCTCTAAGCTTTGAAAACCTACTTCATTATCCACAAACAACAGGAATTCTGCAGATGCTGGAAATTCAAGCAACACACATCAAAGTTGCTGGTGAACGCAGCAGGCCAGGCAGCATCTGTAGGAAAAGGTGCAGTCGACTATTCAGGCCGAGACCCTTCGTCAGGACTAACTGAAGGAAGAGTGAGTAAGGGATTTGAAAGTTGGAGGGGGGGGGAGATCCAAAATGATAGGAGAAGACAGGAGGGGGAGGGATGGAACCAAGAGCTGGACAGGTGATAGGCAAAAGGGATATGAGAGGATCATGGGACAGGAGTTCCGGGAAGAAAGACAAGGGGGGGGTGAAACTCAGAGGATGGGCAAGAGGTATATTCAGAGGGACAGAGGGAGTTCATTATCCACAACTCCACCTACCTTAGCATTCTCTGCATATTTACGAATCCAATTTATCACTCCATCTTAACATAAAATAGTCAGAGGAACAGAGGGAGAAACAAAGGAGAGAGAGAGAGAGAAAGAATGTGTGTATATAAATTAATTAACGGATGGGGTACGAGGGTGAGTTGGGGCATTAGAGGAAGTCTGAGAAGTCAATGTTCATACCGTCGGGTTGGAGGCCACCCAGACGGAATATAAGGTGTTGTTTCTCCAACCTGAGTGTGGCTTCACCTTTACAGTGGAGAAGGCTGAGAATAGACATATCAGAATCGGAATGGGTTGTGGAATTAAAATGTGTGGCCACTGGGATACAGATCACATCATTGAAATAGACCAAGGTAAATCAATCACAGAATGCAGAAAAAAGTGCCACAGTTACAGAGAAATTGCAGTGCCGGCAGACAACAGGGGCAAGGTCCGGGTAGAGGTAGATTGTGAGGTCAATAGTGCATCTTATCACAGTAGGTGACCGTTCAATATTCTGATAACAGTGGGATAGAAGCTGTTCTTGAGCCTAGTGAGACCTGCATTCTCATGTTCCCTCCGATGGGAGGGTGCAGAAGAGAGAATTTCCGGTGTAGCTGGAGGTGGTTCTCTGATGCTGCTAGCTGCTTTACCGAGGCAGGAAGCGTAGACAGAATTCATGAAGGGGAAGCTGGTTTCAGAGCTGTGCTCAGCTCTGTCCACAACGGTCTGCAGAATCTTGCGGTCACGGGCAGAACAGTTTCTATTTTTTGAGTGAGGAACCAGGGCAGCCCACTAGAGCAGTGCAGTCGAAGTGAGGTATTGGAAAAATCAATTAGGCATTTAATGCTTCCAGTTGGTAGCCTACTCTGTGTAATGGTGAGGGTTGCAGGGAATTTGATGTGTTCAGATTGGAAGATAAAATTTACGCTGGTTTTAACAAGTTCATAGTGAAGACCCAGATGGCAGATTGAAGATTGATGAAAGGGAGGTGGAGAACGAAGAAGAAGGATCGAAGCGGTGATATGGGAGGGGAGAGGAAGATAGGGAGAGTAGAAAACAGAAGAGGAAGAATGTAACTCGATGGCGTGAGACCCATGGAGTCTTGTCAAGATGATTTGACAGGTATTAGATTTACCGTACATGGAATTTAACAAAGATTTAAGCGGCTTGAACAAGGCTATCAAGAAGGGCTCAGATGATAGACTGGTCTGGGGATGATGTGGCATCCAAGGAGATCTGTCTGACCAGTTTGATTGTGGATGACCGATCAAGACGGGGTGATAAATGTAACTTACACAGCTCTGGAAGATGGTGTGCGACGCTGGGAAGGATGGTTGATTGGAGAGACAATTGACTCGGCGGTGGAGGAAATGTTTAATGTTATCGTTCGTTTCTCAGACTGGAAGCCCGTCACTAGCGATGTTCACCAAGGTGGCGGGACCAGTATTCTTTGTCAACTATATGGAATAATTGTAGCAGATTATACAAGATGCTGTTGGTGAGCTTGCAGAGAACACTAACGTCGGTGGTAAATAGAGAAGACAGTTTTCTCTTAAAGTGGGATCTTGATTAGCTGGTGAAGTGGCCGAGCAGGAGCAATTGCAATTCAGTTCGGATAAATGCGAGCTATCGTAGTTCAGGCAGACAAACAACAGGGTAGGGCATTTACGTTGAATGGAGGAACCCCGGGAAGTGTTATAGAACAGATGGACACGGGGCTACAGGTACACGGTTCCCAAAATATGAAGACATTTGTTATCAGCACGGTGGAGAAGGCGCCTGAAGCGCCGGACTTTATCAGTCCGGACACTGAGTACGGGAGTCGAGAGGTGACGTTGCAGTTGTACAAGACGTTGGTGAGGCCGCTCTTGGAGTACAGTGCGCAGTCCAGGTCGCCCTGCTCGAGATAGCATACCACTGAGTTGGGAAGAGTGATGGGACATTTACTGGAATACTGCAGGGACCCGAGGGATGAGTTATGGAGATGAGTCAAACAGGTTGGGAATTTACAATTTGGAGCTCAGGGGTGACCTTACAGAGGAGTATAAATCCAAGAGGGGCACAGATAGGGTAAATGCGCAGAGTCAATTTAATTACGCTTGGAGAATCGAGTATCAAAACGCACAGGGTTTGGTGACAGCAGAAAGAGATTTAATTGTGGACCTCAGTGACATTTTTTTTTTACCCAGATGGTTGTCCGTCTATGGAACGAGCTGCCAGAGGAAGCAGCGATGCAGATGTATTGGAATTGAAAACTTGTACGTACAGCACGTGACCCCTTCGGAATGACGTCATTAACGTGAACTCTAACCTGCTTGTGCAGTCGCTGATAGTTCGGCGGTTCCCGAGGCAATGGGCGGATCTTCAAAATCACTGATGAGAAGTCCCTCTTTCCGACCGTTCAGCACTGAGTGGGCTGATGTTAGACCGGCTGGGAGTGAAAGAGAGAGAATGAGGGAGAGAGAGGAACGGAAGGGGGCGAGCCGAAAGACTGAGGATGGAGAGGAGAATTGATAGTAGGCAGAGAGGGGGGTAAGATATGGGGAGAGAGCGCGCTCTTAAGTGGGGGAAAAAGTGATGAAAAGGGGCAAGTGCGGGGAGAAAGACGTGGAGACACAGGGTGTAATGTATAGTGGGAGGGGTGGGAGAAGGAAGGTGAGATATTACGGCGGTGGGCGGGAAAATAGGATAGAATGGGGGGTAGAGAACCGGTAAAGGAGCAAGAGAGAGTGGCGAAAGGAAAGAAGGGAGCGAGGTTATGAATGAGGATGGACTGGGGAAATGTGAGAGGGATAGGAAAATATTGAGGGAAATAGGGGTAGAGTGACGGCAGAGACTGGGGAAAGAGAGGATTAGGATTATAGTATTTCTATTAAGCTTTCTTAACCACCCTATCCACCTGTGAGACACCTTTCAGGGATCTGTGGACATGTACCCCCAGATCCCTCTGCTCTTCCACACTTCCAAGTATCCTGCCATTTACTTTGTGCCCTGCCTTGGAGTTTGTCCTTCCAAAGTGTATCACCTCACACTTCTCCGGGTTGAACTTCATCTGCCATTTCTCAGCCCACTTCTGCATCCTATCAATGTGTCTCTGCAATCTGCGACAATCCTCTACACTCTCCACAACACCACTGACCTTTTGTGCCGTCTGCAAACTTGCCAACCCTCCCTTCTACCCACACATCCAGGTCGATAATAACAATCACGAAAAGCAGACGTCCAGGATCCAATCCTTGTGGGACACCACGACACACAACCCTCCAATCCGAATGTGCCCCCTCCACCACGACACTCTGCGTCCTGCAGGCAAGCCAACTGTGAATCCACCTTGCCAAACGTCCCTGACTTTCAGAATAATCCTACTGTGTGGAACATTGTCAAATGCCTTACTATGGTGGTCGTTACAGAGACTTGGAAGCTCAACGTCAGGAATGGTTAGTTATAGAGCAGTACTTTCGATGCTTCAGAAGTCACAGGGAGGGAGGCAAAACAGGAGGGGCGTGGCACTGCTGATCAGAGATAGCGCCACAGCTACAGAAGGAGAGGCCGTACTTCATCTAGTATTGGAAAATGCACCTGGTCGGGTGCCAGGTGTCTCAGTGGGTGAGGTTAAGACCAATCATAGGATAAGACCAAGAATAGGACCAATCAAGTGTGACAATGGAAAAGTGTGTATGGAGCCGGAGGATACAGTGAGGTACTTAATGGATACTTGGCATTGCAGGGATGACTTTCAGCGGACCGAAAAGATTGGGCATATGGGTATATCGAAAGAGGATGTCCCGTAGTTTAGGAAATGATTTGGAGAGGCATAATATGATTCGGAATAGGCATAACGGCTTTGTCAAAGGCAGGTCGCGCCTTACGAGCCTGATTGAATTATTTTGAGGATATGACTAAACACATTGATAAAGGTAGATCAGTGGATGTAGTGTATATGGATTTCAGCAAAGCATTTGATGAGGTATCCAATGCAAGGATTATTGAGAAAGTAAGGAGGCATGAGAGACAAAGGGGAATTGTTTTGTAGATCCAGAACTGGCTTGCTCACAGACGGCTGAGAGTGGTTATAGACTTGATGACCCGTGCTGTGCCTATGGGATCTGTTCTGGGAGCCCTACGTTTCGTGATTTTTATAAATGACCTGGATGTGGAAGTGGAGGGATGGAATAGTAAATTTGCTGATGACATGAAGTTTGGAGGTGTTGAGGATAGTCTGGAGGGCTGTCCTGTCTCGTTCCGCAGTAGGAAATTAAGTATTGCTCTCTCTGTCTTCGGGAACTCTACGTATTGAACATCTTTCACAAACACTTCCCGTGGTTCTTTGGCAGTATGCGACTGAGTCTATACGGGGAAAGTTAATAATAACCTGTTCTCACAATCTTTTGTCTGCGATCTCCTGGCATATAGCATTATCATCGAAAAGGATAGAATCAGAGAGGTTAGGAAAGCTTTTAATTGGGTAAGGGCAAATTATGAGGCCATCAGTCTGGAAATTGCGGGTGTGAATTGGGATGTTGCTTTTTTGCAGGAAAATGTACTATGGACATGTGGTCGATGTTTAGAGATCCCTTGCAGGATGTTAGGGATAAATTTGTTCCGATGAAGAAGATAAATAATGGTAGGGTGAAGGAACCATGGGTGACAAGTGAGGTGGAAAATTTTGTCAGGTGGAAGAAGGCAGCATACATGAGGTTTAGGAAGCAGGGATCAGGTGGGTCTATTGAGGAATATAGGGAAGCAAGAAAGGAGCTTAAGAAGGGGCTGAGAAGAGCAAGAAGGGGACATGAGAAGACGTTGGCGAGTAGGGTAAAGGAAAACCCCAAGGTATTCTTCAATTATGTGAAGGAAAAAAGGATGACAGGAGTGAAGGTAGGACCGATCAGAGATAAAGGTGGGAAGATGTGCCTGGAGGCTGTGGAAGTGAGCGAGGTCCTCAACGGATACTTATTTTCGGTATTCACCAATGAGAGGAACTTGATGATGGTGAGGACAATATGAGTGAGGTTGATGTTTTAGAGCATGTTGATATTAAGAGAGAGGAGGTGTTGGAGTTGTTAAAATACATTAGGGCGGATTAGTCCCAGGGGCCTGACGGAATATTCACCAGACTGCTCCACGAGGCGAGGGAAGAGATTGCTGAGCCTCTGAGTACGATCGTTATGTCCTCGTTATACACGGGAATGGTGACAGAGGATTAGAGGGAGGCGAATGTTTTCCCTTTCTTCAAAAAGGTAGTCGGGATAGTCCGGGTAATTATAGACAAGCTTGCCTTTTGTCTCTGGTGGGAAGGCTGTTGAAAAATATTCTTAGAGATAGGATATATGGGCATTTAGAGAATAATGGTCTGATCAGGCATGGTTTTGTGAAGGGCAGATCACGTCTAAAAAGCCCGAGAGAGTTATTTGAGGAGATGACCAGGCATATAGATGAGTGTAGTGCAGTGGATGTGATCTACATGGTTTTTCGTCAGTCATTTGACAATATTGTACACGGTATGCTTATTCAGAAAGTCAGAAGGCATGGGCTCCTTCAGGAAGTTTGGGCCAGGTGGGTTCACAATTGGCTTGCCTGCAGAAGGCAGAGGGTCGTACTGGAGGCAGTACATTCAGATTGGAGGGTTGTGACTAGTGGTGTCCCACAGGGATCTGTTCTAGTAGCTCCACTACTGAGAGTTTTATTCAAGAACTGGTTGTGTGGGTAGAAAGATGGGTTGGAAAGTTTGCAGACGACACAAAGGTTGGTGCTGTTGTAGATAGTGCAGATTCGAAGATTGCAGAGAGACATTGATAGGATGCATAGTGGGCTGCGAAGTGGCAGATGGAGTTCAGCCCGCAGAAGTGTGAGATGGTACACTTTGGAAGGACAAACTCCAAGACAGAGTACAAAGTAAATAGTAGGATACTTGGTAGTGTGGAGGGGCAGAGGGATCTGGGGGTACATGTCCACAGATCCCTGAAAGTTGCCTCACAGGTGGATAGGGTAGTTAAGACTGCTTATGCGGAGTTCGCTTTCATAAGTCGAGGGATAGAGTTTAAGAGTTGCGAGGTAATGATGCAGCTCTATAAAACTCCGGTTAGGCCGCACTTGGAGTACTGTGTTCAGTTTTGGTCGCCTCACTATAGGAAGGATGTGGAAGTATTGGAAACGGTACAGAGGAGATTTACTAGGATGCTGCCTGGTTTAGAATGTATGCATTATGATTAGAGATTAAGAGAGCTAGGGCTTTACTCTTTGGAAGGAAGGAGGATGAGAGGAGACACGATAGAGGTGTACAAGATAATAAGAGGAATAGATAGAGTGGATAGCCAGCACCTCTACCCCAGGGCACCACTGGTCAAAACACGAAGACATGGCTTTCTGGTAACGGCTGGGAAGTTCAAGGAGGATATTAGAGGAAGGTTTTTCCATCAGAGAGTGGTTGGTGCGTGGAATGCACTGCCTGAGTCAGTGGTGGAGGCAGATACACTCGTGAAGTTTAAGAGATTTCTAGACATGTTTATGGAGGAATTTAAGGTGGGGAGTTATATGGGATGCAGGCTTTGAGTGTTGGTATAACTATTCTATGTTCTATGTTCTATGTTCCATCTGCAGATGTTTTTCCTCCTAATCCAACGGACTGTTGGCTGGTCTATAATGTAGCCCCATGAACATGATCATACATTTCATATTCCTTATTTCCACCCATAAAGCCTCACTTACTCGAGTTCTCTTAATCGTTCTGACTGCGCACTGTGGTGACATTTTTAACTGCCCAGTAATGTTACCACTCCTCCTTTATTCTTCCGCTTTCTCGCGTCTAAAAATAGGTTTCCCAGAAATATCGTACTGTCCTACTTTCTGCTCTTACAACCAGTTCTCAATAATGGCGACAATATCATAATTCGATGTCTTGATTCATGCCCTGAGCTCACCTGCCTTTCCTTATTTTTTTCCTGGCATGGAACTATACGCAGTTTAGTGCACCAGTCGCATAATGCTCCACCTTTTGATTCCTACCTTTGTCTGAGCCCTTTCCAACATCTGTCTCCACACCCACTCGTTATCTGCTCTGAAGCTCTGAATCACATCACACTGCAGCTCCAGTTTAACAACTCTCCACCAAACTCTCATGCACAGTCCTGGGAAGTCCTTCCGCTCAAACATAAGTACCCTCAAGATTACGTGTAAAACGTCCTCCGTCTCTTCGGTGCAGTTCCCACCTTCCTTGGAAAATACATACTCATCTCAGATTCTGTAGCCCTCCACCCAAGACCAACTCCTGACCACTTGGTAAAGTGTATGGTCTTCCTGTGTCTGAACTCAGTCGGTGGGGTAATTGTCCTGTCCTTTAATTTAATGGCTAAATCCCTGACCTCACTTTGCAGAACCACCTGACTATACTTACCGAGGTCATTGTTACCTATATGGACCAGGATCTCCGGCCGCTCACTCACTCCATTTAGAATCATAGAGAAGGAATGATGTGCTGAGAGAAGAGGAAGGAAGGGGAGGAAGGTGGGGGCCACAGAAAAGGTTCACTGATCGCAGCCTTTGGAGCAGGAAGTGTGAGTTACCGTTTTCTTGCTCCCTATGTCAGATTAGAGTCTGTTTAAACGCCGAAATCTTTTGACCTATGACTATGAGTCAGAGACTGAGGGAGGCACCCTCCATACAACCCTAAACACACTCCTGGAAACATACAATGAGTGACGTTCCCAACGCAACAATCAAACACACACTTCCGGGGACAGACTTAGAGTGAAGCTCCCTCTACACGGTCCAGTCACACACTTCCGGGTTCAGATGCAGAGTGATATTCCCTCCACACCGTCCGATCACACACTCCCGGGATCAGACGCAGTGATCTTCCCTCTATAGCGTCGCATCGCACAGTTCTTGATCAAAGACTGAGTGAAGCTAAATCCATAAAGTGCCATCGTATATTCCCGGGCTCAGAAGCAGAGTGAACCTCCCTCCTCACCGTCCCATCACCCATTCCCTAGGTCAGACGCAGAGTGAAGCCCCCTCTGCACTCATTTCTGCGGTCAGACACTGAGTGAAGCTCCCTTCGCCCGGTCGAGTCACACACTCCCGTTGTAAGGCATAGAGTGGAGCGCCCTCCACACCGGACCATCCAAGAGTTTCCGAGTAAGACGACATGTGAAGCTCCCTCCATTTCGTCCCATCACTCAAACCCAGGGTCAGACGCAGAGTGATGTTTCTTCCACAATGCCGTATCGCACCCTCTCGGCCTCAGAAACAAAGCGAAGATCCCTCCACACTGTCCCATTCCAAAAACCCTCGGGTCAGACACAGAGAAAAGCTCCCTCCGCAACGTCCCATCACACACTGCCGCGTTCAGACACAGATTGAATCTCCATCCACACCGTCCCATCACACACTGCCGGGTTCAGACACAGATTGAATCTCCATCCACACCGTCCTATCACACACTTCCTTGGTCAGATACAGAATAAAGCTCCGTCCATACCATCCCATCACACACCCTCTGGGTCAGACACAGAGAAAAAGCTCCCTCCACACCGACTGTTCTCACACCTTTGGGGTCAGAGACAGAGAAAATCTCCCTCTGCACTTTGCATCACACCACTCCCTCCTCCATGATCAGACGTAGAGGCAAGCTCCTTCCACACTCTCCCGTTACACGCCCTCGTGGACAAACATAGATTTAAACACCCTCCTTCCGTCATTTCTGCCCCTTTCACCTCGGAAAGGAGACGGTGTGTCCGTCTTTGCGAACTTCACATTCACATTCATGTAAGTCTCGCTGCCGTCCATCCTGTCGAGAATTATCTGCCTCTCTGAGCTCAGAAGTGAAAGCCACCATTGTCAGAGGAAGCCCGTGTTGACCTGGGAGTCAGACCGACACCAAAAAAAAACAGCAGAAGAACAGCTGATGAAGAGAAAAAAAACAGGAGCAGGGGTTGGGTGTAATTGTGCGCTTAGAGATAGAAACATAGAAAACCTACAGCACAAAACAGGCCCTCGGCCCTCAAAGGTGTGCCGAAAATATTTTTACCTTTGAAATTTCTAGGCCGACCGACAGCCCTCTATTTTTCTAAGCTCAAAAAGTCTCTGAATAGACCATATCGAATGCGCCTCCACCACCGTTGCCGGCAGCCCATTCCAAGCACTCGTCACTCTCTGAGTAAAAAAAAACTTACCCCTGACATCTCCTCTACCCACCTACTACCCGGCACTTTAAACCTGTGTCCTCTTGTGGCAATCATTTCAGCCCTTGACCATCCACACGATCACTGCCTCTCATTACCTTATACACCTCTATCAGGACACCTCTCATTCTCCGTCGCTACAAGGAGAAAAGGCCAAGTTTACTCAACCTATTCTCAGAAGGCATGCTCCCCAAACCAGGAAACATCCTTGTAAATCTGCTCTGCACCCTTTCTATGGCTTCTACATCCTTCTTGCAGTGAGGCGACGCAAAATGAGCACAGTACTCCAGGTGGGGTCTGACAAGGGCCTTATATAGCTGCAATATTACCTCTCTGCTCCTAAATTAAATTCCATGATTAATGAAGGCCAATAAACCGTATGTCATCTTAACCGCAGAGTTAACCTGCGCCGCTGTTTTGAGTGTCCTATGGACTCGATCTCCAAGATCCCTCTGATCCTCCACCCTGCAAAGAGTCTTACCATTAAGACTATATTCTGCCATCATATTTGACCTACCTTTCTCTGTAACTTAGGTGATGAAACCCAGGTAACATTCGAGTAAATCTTCTCTGTACTCTCTCTATTTTGTTGATATCTTTCCCATAATTCAATGACCAGAACTGCACACAATTCTCGAAATTTGTCCTTACCAATGCCTTGTACAGTTTCAACGTTACATCCCATCTCCTATACTCAATGCTCTGATTTATGAAGGCCAGTATACCAAAAGCTTTCTTCACCAGTCTATCCACATGTGATTCCACAGTCAGGGAACTATGCACTATTATTCCTAGACCCTCTGTTCTACAGCATGCTTCAATGCACTACCATTTACCATGTATGTCCTATTTTGATTAGCCGTACCAAAATGTAGCACCTCATATTTATCAGCGTTAAACCCCATCTGCCATCTTTCAGTCCACTCTTCTAACTGGCCTAAATCTCTCTGCAAGCTACACTGCACTGTTCAAAATCTACTTCATTAGAACATAGGACATAGGATAGTATAACACAGTACAGGCCCTTCGGCCCACAATGTTGTGCCGACCCTCCAACACTGCCTCCCATACAACACCCCACCTTAAATTCCTCCATATACCTGTCTAGCAGTCTCCTGAACTTCACTAGGGTATCTGCCTCCACAACTGACTCAAGCAGTGCATTCCACGCACCAACTACTCTCTGAGTAAAAAATCTTCCTCTAATATCCCCTTTGAACTTCCCACCCCTTACCTTAAAGCCATGTCCTCTTGTATTGAGCAGTGGTGCTCTGGGGAAGAAGCGCTGACTATCCACTCTATCTATTCCTCTTGTTATCTTGTACACCCCTATCATGTCTCCGCTCATCCTCCTTCTCTCCAAAGAGTAAAGCCCTAGTTCGCTTAATCTCCGATGATAATGCATATTCTCTAAACCAAGCAGTATCCTGGTAAAACTACTCTGTACCCTTTCCACTACTTTCACATCCTTCCTTTAGTGAGGCGACGAGAACTGGACACAATACTACAAGTGTGGCCTAACCAGAGTTTTACAGAGCTGCATCATTCCATCGCGACTCTTAAACTCTATCCTTCGACTTATGAAAGCTAACACCCCATAAGCTTTCTTAACGACCCTATCTACCTGTGAGGCAACATTCAGGGATCTGTGGACATGTACCCCAGATCCCTCTGCTCCTCCACACTACCAAGTATCCTGTCATTTACTTTGTACTCTGCCTTGGAGTTTGTCCTTCCAAAGTGTACCAGCTCACACTTCTCTGGGTTGAACTCCATCTGCCACTTCTCAGCCCACTTCTGCATTGTATCAATGTCTCACTGCAATCTTCGACAATCCTCTACACTATCCACAACACCATCGAACTTTGTGTCTTCTGCAAACTTGTAAACCCAGCCTTCGGCCCACACATCTAGGTTGCTAATAAAAATCACGAGAAGTTGAGTTCCAAGAACCAATCCTTGGTGGGATACCACTAGTATCAACCCTCCACGACCTCTACAACGAGCCTTTGCTTTCTGCAGGCAAGCCATTTGTGAATCCACCTAGCTAACCTTTCCAGGATCCAAAGCCTTCTGACTTTCTGAATAAGCCTGCCGTGTGGATCCTTGTCAAAAGGGTTACTATCGTGGCCATTACAGAGACTTGGAAGCTCAACGTCAGGAATGGGTACTTGGAACGAAGGGCTTTAGAAATTTCAGAAATGACAGGGAGGGAGGCAACAGAGGAGGGGGCGTGACACTGCTGATCAGGCATAGCGCCACCGCTGCAGGTGGGGAGGCTGTACTGATCTGGTATTGGGAAAGGTACTTGGTCAGGTGTCAGGTCTCTTAGTAGGTGTGGTTAAGACCAATAATAGGTTAACACCAAGAATAGGACCAATCAAGTGTGACAATGGAAAAGTGCGCCTGGAGCCGGAGTAGATAGCAGAGGTACTTAACAAATACAGTGCTTCAGTATTCTCTACAGAAAAGGATATTGACGATTGCAGGGATGGCTTACAGCGGACGGAAAAGCTAAAGCGTATGGGTATATAGAAAGAGGATGTCCTGGGGCTTTTTGGAAAAGACTTAGAGAGGCAGAATATGACTCGGAATACTCAGCACGGCTTTGTCAAAGGCAGGTCGTGCCTTTCGAGCCTGTCTGAATTTTCTGAGGATGTGACTAATCACATTGATGAAGGTAGAGCAGTGGATGTAGTGTATATGGATTTCAGCAAAGCATTTGATAAGGTATCCAATGCAAGGCTTACTGAGAAAGTAAGGAGGCATGAGGGGGAACTTGTTTACTCTGACAGTGATAGCTGTATGGAAATATTTTCTAGCAGAAGTGGTTCAGAAAGGTTCTATAATGTCATTTAAAGTTAAATTGGATAGCTATATGGACAGGAAAGAAATGGAGGGTTATGGGCTGATTGAAGGGTGGGACTAGGTGAGAGTAAGAGTTCGGCTCGGAGTAGAAGGGCAGATAATGCACTCTTCCTGTGCTGTAATTGATATATGGTTATGTGGGAGACAAAGTGGACACTGTTTTGTGGATCCAGAACTGGTTTGCCCAGAAAGCAAACAGTGATTGTGGACGGATCATATTCTGCGTGGAGGCAGGTGACACTGGTGTGCCTCAGGGATCTGTTCTGGGACCCCTGCCCTTCGTGATTTTTACAAAAGACCAGGATGAAGAAGTGGAGGGATGGGATAGTAAATCTGCTGATGAGACGAAGTTTGGGGGTGTTGTGGATAGTCTGGAGGGCCGACCTGTTTCATTCCGCAGTAGGAAATCAAGTATCTCTCTCTCTCTCTCTCTCTCTCTCTCTGTCTCTCATTCTCGTTGAGACCTCTACGTATTGAACATTTTTGAAAAAAAAAACATCTCTCCCAGTTGTTCTTTTGCAGTATCCGACTCAGGCTTTACGGGGAAAGTGAATTATCACCTGCTCTCACAATCTTTTGTTTCGTTGACAGTCGACGATCTCTCTTCAGGTTTATTCCTCCTAACCCAGCGGACTGTTGGCTGGTCTATAATGTAGCCCCATGAACATGATCATACATTTCTTATGCCTCATTTCCACCCACAAAGCCTGACTGACACGAGTTCTCTTATCTGTTCTGACTGTGCACTGCGGTGACATTTTCTCTGCCCAGTCCTTTAGCCTTCCGGTTTCTCACGTCTAAAAATAGGGCACCCAGAAATATCGTGCTGACCGACTTTCTCCTCTTACAACCAGTTCTCAATAATGGCTACAATATCATAATTCAAAGTGTTGATTCATACGCTGAGCTCACCTGCCTTTCTTTAAATTTTCCTACATGGAACTATACACAGCTCAGGGCACCAATCGCATGATGCTCAACCTTTTGATTCCTGCCTTTGTCTGAGGCCTTAACAATATCTGTCTCCACGCTGACTCGTTTTCTGCTCTGCAGCCCTGAGTCCCATCCCCCTGCAACTCCAGTTTAACAACTCTCCACCAAACTCTCAGGCACAGTCCTGGCAACTCTTCCCGCTCGTGTGAACTCCTCCAATTTAGGTGTAAACCGTCTGCCATCTCTTCTGTACAGATCCTACCTTCCTCGGAAAAGACACACCGATCCCAAATTCTGAAGCCCTCCCACCTAAAGCAACTCTTGACCACTTGCTAGACTGTATGGTCTTCCTGAGTCTGATCTCAGTGGGTGGGGTAATGGTCATGTCCTTTAATTTTATGGCTAAATCCCTGACCTAACTTTGCAGAACTACCTGACATTACTCACCGAAGTCCTTTGTTCCTATATGGACCAGGATCTCCGTCTCCTCACTTATTCAATTTAGAATCATAGAGAAGGAAGGGGAGGACAGTGGAGCAGAAAGTGTGAGTTACCATTTTCTTGCCCCCTATCTCAGATTAGAGTCTGTTTAAACGCCGAAGTCCTCTGACCTATGACTATGAGTTAGAGACTGAGGGAGGCACCCTCCATACAATCCTATCACACACTCCGGGAAACATACAATGAGTGATGTTCCCGACGCAACGATCCATCACACACTCCCGGGGTCAGACTCAGAGTCAAGCTCCCTTCACACCGTCCCATTACAAACTCCCGTGTTCAGACACAGAGTGCAGCTCCCTCCACACCGAACTAAATACAGTACCTTGGTCAGACAACCATTGAAACGCAAAATATTATCCAATCACACTCCTGGTGTCAGACATGTGAAGTACCTCCCGCACCTTCGCAGTACACTGTACCGGAGTCAGAAAAAGTGCGCAACTCCCTCCATCTCCCCGTCTCCCCACTCACCAGTACCCAGCACTTCGGCGTTCCAGTACTCTCGAGTTGTGGGTGTTTCTAGGAGATGGTGAGTGTGTGTGACCGGGTGGTGTGCTGCGAGAAGAGGAAGGAAGGGGAGGAGAGAGGAGGCCAGGTAAAGGGTGATGAGACTGCAGTCACTGATGTAAGTGTTGTTCCACCACGTGACCGCCCTGTGCACGCAGAGCTTGGCGAGGCTCAGAACCTGGTGATAGATATCCGGTGGAATGGGAGAGGTGTAACACCAGACGCCATCTCTCACTCACAGTCCCCACAATTGCCTGTGACACAGAAAGGAAGACGAATGGGGTGGCGACGGAGATGGGGACAATTTTAGGGGATTGAGCAGGCTGGGGCGCAAGGAAGGTATAGCATAAGGGAGAACGGAGGTGTGTTGCGGAGGGAATGAGTGATGGTGCCGGGTGTAGCCTGTAAGGGAGGGAGGGCTGACGGAAAGGGTATGGGTGCTCTGAATTGTGCGTGTGACAGAGACAGGGAGTAATATAGGAAAAAGAGAGGTTGACGAAGTCGGGTTGGGGTTTCAATGGATGGAGTAGGTCACACGGACATGGAGCGGCGTAGTGACGGTAGGGGATGAAGTAGACAGTGAAGTGTACAGGGGAGGGAGTGTGTCCCGGAGACGGGGTAGCTTGTAAGGGGCGGAGGGGTGACGGAGGCAAGAGTAGCGTAGTGAAGGGAATGTGTGACGGTGACGAGGAGAGGAAATGTTTGACTGATATGGAGAGGGGTTCTGTTGAGGGAGGGTGTTATGCACACGGCGAGGAAGTTTCTGTTTTGCCGTGCCAGGTCTGACGCTGTGTCGGTGTGACGAGGGGGGCGTGTTCGTGTCACGAAGAGGGTTTGCTCGGTGACATCAAAAGACTACGAGGGGTATTTCAGTGCCCGTTTGAAGACGATGTCGATGTGTGTCTTATTCATAGGCTATGCCTCCTGTGAACTGGTCGTTCCCTCTGTTTGTCGATACATCATCAAATTCTTTGTTCTACCCAACCCCCTTCTCTTCCCACCCGATCTGATCAAATCAGTCTCCGCTCTTTCTACAAAGCAGAAAACGTAAATCACACAACATAACAGACCCTTCGGTCCAAAGGTTGTGATATACCAGTTAAACAGATTTCCTTCTGCCCACACAATATCCATCTCACTCCATTCTCTGCACACCCACATGCTGGTTAAAGAGGGAATTAGAAGGTCTATGAATCTCCCTCCACCACCAGCGCTGGTAGCACGTTCCAATAACCAAGCAATCTCTGTGAAAAATAAACTTGCCAAACTAATCTCCATTGAACGTACCCCCTCTCATCTTAATCAGTGCCCTTCGGTATGAGACAGCTCATAGAAACATAGAAACATAGAAAATAGGTGCAGGAGTAGGTCATTCGGCCCTTCGAGCCTGCACCGCCATTTATTATGATCATGGCTGATCATCCAACTCAGAACCCCGCCCCAGCCTTCGCTCCATACCCCCTGATCCCCGTAGCCACAAGGGCCATATCTAACTTCCTCTTAAATATAGCCAATGTACTGGCCTCAACTGCTTGCTGTGGCAGAAAATTCCACAGATTCACCACTCTCTGAGTGAAGAAGTTTTTCATAATCTCGGTCCTAAAAGGCTTCCCCTTTATCCTCAAACTGTGACCCCTTGTTCTGGACTTCCCCAACATCGGGAACAATATTCCTGCATCTAGCCTGTCCAATCCCTTTAGGATTTTATACGTTTCAATCAGATCCCCCCTCAATCTTCTAAATTCCAACGAGTACAAGCCCAGTTCATCCAGTCTTTCTTCATATGAAAGTCCTGCCATCCCAGGAATCAATCTGGTGAACCTTCTTTGTACTCCCTCTATGGCAAGGATGTCTTTCCTCAGATTAGGGGACCAAAACTGCACACAATTCTCCAGGTGTGGTCTCACCAAGGCCTTGTACAACTGCAGTAGTACCTCCCTGCTCCTGTACTCGAATCCTCTCGCTATAAATGCCAGCATACCATTCGCCTTTTCACCGCCTGCTGTACCTGCATGCCCACTTTCAATGACTGGTGTATAATGACACCCAGGTCTCGTTGCACCTCCCCTTTTCCTAATCGGCCACCATTCAGATAATAATCTGTTTTCCTATTTTTCTACCAAAGTGGATAACTTCACATTAGGTCAGGGGACTGCGAGGGCCATTGCAAGGTCTTCAGCTTGCGCCTCCTGAGGTAGCCCATTGTGTATTTTGAGGGGTGTTTTGGATTATTATCCTGTCGTAGAATCCATCCGCTTTTCACTTTCAGCTTTTTGACAAACGGTGTGATGTTTGCTTCCAGAATCTGCTGCTATTTAATTGAATTCATTGTTCCTTCTACCAGTGAAATGTTCCCTGTGCTGCTGGGAGCAAAATAAGCCCAAATCATGATCGTTGCAGCCCCGTGCTTAGCAGCTGGAGAGGTGTTCTTTTTCCTCAAATTCTGCACTTTTTTTTCCTCCAAACATACCTTTGATCATCGCGCCCAAAACGTTCTATTTTAACGTTATCAGTCCACAGGACTTGTGTCCAAAATGCATCAGGCTTGATTGGATATTCTTTGCAAACTTCCGACGCTGAATCTTGTGGTGAGGACACAGGAAAGAATCTCTTCTGATGACTCTTCCATGAAGTTCATATTTGGGCAGGTGTGGCTGCACAATAGGACAGTGCACCACCACTCCAGAGTCTGCTAAATCTTCCCGAAGGTCTTTTGCAGTCAAACAGGGGTTTTGATTTCCTTTCTAGCAATCCTATGTGCAGTTCTCTCAGAAAGTGTTTTTCGTCTTCCAGACCTCAACTTGACCTCCACCGTTCCTATCAACAGTCATTTTTTAATTACATTACGAACTGAGGAAATGGCTACCTGAAAACGCTTTGCTATCTTCTCAGAGCCTTCTCCTGCTGTGTGGGCATGGTTTATTTTAAATTTCAGTGTGCAAGCCAGCTGCTTACAACACCCCATGGCTGCTGATTGCTGGGACAAAATATGCAAAGTAAAGGTATTTATAAAGTTTTGAAATTTGCATCACCTTGCCTTTCCTAACGATGACTGTGACAAGCCACAGCCCTAGCAAGTTTTTAATGTCTGAGACCTTGGTAAAAGTTATCTGGGAGCTCAATTCTCTCAGTGTGCCATCAATTTGCTTGGTGATCCTTTCCTTTTCTCGCTCTAAAATTGTACAACACAAAAATTATGCAACGCTAATCTTGCTTAAAATGTTGTAACGAAGGTTGCATCTTTATCTGTATGACCTTTGGAGATAATTTAATCCTCTACTCACTTAACTATTCTCAGTAATAGAAATTTTGACCAGGGGAGCCCAAACTTTTGCATACCACTGCATGTGTCCTGCACCTTCCTCATTTTCTGTGTCAGAAACGCACGCTATTGCTGCTCTGCAACAGGGAAGGTACAGTGAGAAAGAGAGAGAGAGAGCTGTGGGAGAAAGAAAGGAAGACAGAGTGCGTCACTGGAAGAAGAGGACGAGGAAACCCAGTGGAGGGAACGAGTTTGAATCTACGTGTAGAGAGGTCCCTCCCGCTACTAGGTGAGCTAAGTGTTTGTTCTGGGACCGTGGTTTCTCTCAAACAAGGCGTCTGTAGCCCGGTGATGAACAAGAGCAGTGTTCAGCGTCCGACGCGCAAAACAGAATCCGGCCAGGGGGATGCAAATCTCCAGGACAACAGAGGCTCTGTGTGAGTGACACAAATCCCGTCGATATTCCTTACCCCGCCCTCCGTCTGTACTTCCCTCCTTCCGTTCGGTTCCTATCTCAACCTCTTCCGACTACCTTCCCTCCAACGTCTACATTCCTTGTCCCTCACTCCTTCTTCCTGCACTTCTCTTTCTTCTCCATACCACACTCTCTATCCTCCCTCTCCTCCTCTCCGCTCCCTCCTATTCTATATCTCTCCCATGTTCTCTCCTCCCTATCAACGCCGCACCTTTCTTGCTCTCTCTCCCAATATCCTCCCCCTCTATTGTTCGGTCCATCTCCCTCGGCCCCTCCCGATTTCCCATCTTCATCACTCCCTTCTGCCCTACCCCTCTCACAACACTCCCTCTTCTCTCATGCCCTCTACCTACTCAGTCCACCGCCACCAACTTAAATCTCTCCACCGATCCCCAATGTCCCCCTCTTTCACCCGACTCTCACTACGGTTACCCCCGCCACTCTTGTCTTTCTCGACAACCCTCTCGCACAAACTCCACCCACACTTCCCGCAACACCCTGCACTCGGTTCCTCTTTGTATCAGCTGTTCATCTCCTGTTTGCTGGTGTCGGTCTGACTCACTCGTCAACACGGGGTTCTTCTGACCTCTGTTGCTTCCCCTGTCTGTGTTTAGAGACACAGAGAATCGGCGACACGATGGACGAAAGCGGTACTTTCATGAACATGAAATCCACAAAAACGGACTCCGGTCTCTTTCCCGAGGTGAGTGAGGCTGAGGAACAGAGGGAGGGAGTTTCAATCAATCTCTGACCCCGAGGGCTTGTGAGGGGAAATGTGGAAGTAGTGTCCCTCAGGGTCTGACCCTGGGGGCTTATCATTTGTTCAGTGCGGAGAAGCTTCACTCCATATGTGACTCCGGCATTCTGTGAAGAGACGGTCTGCGTGGAGCTTCAGACTTTCCTGAACCAGAGAGTGAATGGTGCTTCAGCATATATATGACCCTGGAGAGGGAGCTTCACTTTGAGTCTGACGGCGGCAGTCTGTGATGGGACGGTGTGGAGGGACATTCACTGTGTTTCTGACCCAAGGAATGTGTGATTGGGCGGTTTGGAGGGAGCTTCAATCTGTGTCTGACCCTGGGAGTTTGAGATGGGACGGTGTGGAGGGAGATTCACCCTGTGTCTTACCCCGTGAGTCTGTGATGTGACGCTGTGGAAGGAGATTCACTCTGTGTCTGAAACCGGGAGTGTGTGATGGGACGGTGCGGAGGGAGATTCACTCTGTGTCTGACCCCGGGAGTGTGTGATGGGACGGTGAGGAGGGAGATTCACTCTGTGTCTGACCCCGGGAGTGTGTGATGTGACGCTGTGGAAGGAGATTCACTCTGTGTCTGAAACCGGGAGTGTGTGATGAGATGGTGTGGAGGTAGCTCCACTCTGTGTCTGACCCAGGGAGTGTATGATGGGAACGTCTGGAGTGAGATTCACACTGTGCCTAACCCCGGGAGTCTGTGATGGGAAAGTGAGGAAGGAGATTCTCTCTGTGTCTGACCCAGAGAGTGTAAGACGCTGGTGGGAGTTGTGTACAGTTGAGGAAGGGTTAATTAGCAATCTTATCGTGAGAGGCCCCTTGGGTAAGAGTGACCATAATATGGTGGAATTCTTCATTAAGATGGAGAGTGACATAGTTAATTCAGAAACAAAGGTTCTGAACTTAAAGAGGGGTAACTTTGAAGGTATGAGACGTGAATTAGCTAAGATAGACTGGCAAATGACACTTAAAGGGTTGACGGTGGATATGCAATGGCAAGCATTTAAAGGTTGCAAGGATGAACTACAACAATTGTTCATCCCAGTTTGGCAAAAGAATAAATCAAGGAAGGTAGTGCACCCGTGGCTGACAAGAGAAATTAAGGATAGTATCAATTCCAAAGAAGAAGCATACAAATTAGCCAGAGAAAGTGGCTCACCTGAGGACTGGGAGAAATTCAGAGTTGAGCAGAGGAGGACAAAGGGCTTAATTAGGAAGGGGAAAAAAGATTATGAGAGAAAACTGGCAGGGAACATAAAAATGGACTGTAAAAGCTTTTACAGATATGTAAAAAGGAAAAGACTGGTGAAGACAAATGTAGGTCCGTTGCAGACAGAAACAGGTGAATTGATTATGGGGAGCAAGGACATGGCAGACCAATTGAATAATTACTTTGGTTCTGTCTTCACTAAGGAGGACATAAATAATCTTCCAGAAATGGTAGGTGACAGAGGGTCCAGTGAGATGGAGGAACGGAGCCAAATACATGTTAGTAGGGAAGTGGTGTTAGGTAAATTGAAGGGATTGAAGGCAGATAAATCCCCAGGGCCAGATGGTCTGCATCCCAGGGTGCTTAAGGAAGTAGCCCAAGAAATAGTGGTTGCATTAGTGATAATTTTTCAAAACTCGTTAGATTCTGGACTAGTTCCTGAGGATTGGAGGGTGGCTAATGTAACTCCACTTTTTAAAAAAGGAGGGAGAGAGAAACCGGGGAATTATAGACCGGTTAGCCTAACGTCGGTGGTGGGGAAACTGCTGGAGTCAGTTATCAAGGATGTGATAACAGCACATTTGGAAAGCGGTGAAATGATCCGACAAAGTCAGCATGGATTTGTGAAAGGAAAATCATGTCTGACGAATCTCATAGAATTTTTTGAGGATGTAACTAGTAGAGTGGATAGGAGAGAACCATTAGATGTGGTATATTTGGATTTTCAGAAGGCTTTTGACAAGGTCCCACACAGGAGATTCGTGTGCAAACTTAAAGCACACGGTATTGGTGGTAAGGTATTGGTGTGGGTGGAGAGTTGGTTAGCAGACAGGAAGCAAAGAGTGGGAATAAACGGGACCTTTTCAGAATGGCAGGCGTGACTAGTGGGGTACCGCAAGGCTCAGTGCTGGGACCCCAGTTGTTTACAATATATATTAATGACTTGGATGAGGGAATTAAATGCAGCATCTCCAAGTTTGCGGATGACACGAAGCTGGGTGGCAGTGTTAGCTGTGAGGAGGATGCTAAGAGGATGCAGGGTGACTTGGATAGGTTGGCTGAGTGGGCAAATTCATGGCAGATGCAATTTAATGTGGATAAATGTGAAATTATCCACTTTGGTGGCAAAAATAGGAAAACAGATTATTATCTGAATGGTGGCCGATAAGGAAAAGGGGCGGTGCAACGAGACCTGGGTGTCATTATACACTAGTCATTGAAAGTGGGCATGCAGGTACAGCAGGCGGTGAAAAAGACGAATGGTATGCTGGCATTTATAGCGAGAGGATTCGAGTACAGGAGCAGGGAGGTACTACTGCAGTTGTACAAGGCCTTGGTGAGACCACACCTGGAGTTTTGTGTGCAGTTTTGGTCCCCTAATCTGAGGAAAGACATCCTTGCCATAGAGGAAGTACAAAGAAGGTTCACCAGATTGATTCCTGGGATGGCAGGACTTTCATATGAAGAAAGAGTGGATGAACTGGGCTTGTACTCGTTGGAATTTAGAAGATTGAGGGGGGATCTGATTGAAACGTATAAGATCCTAAAGGGATTGGACAGGCTAGATGCAGGAAGATTGTTCCTAATGGCCTACTCCTGCACCCATTTTCTATGTTTCTATGTTTCTATGATGGGAACGTCTGGAGTGAGAATCACTCTGTGCCTGACCCCGGGAGTCTGTGATGGGACACTGTGGAAGGAGATTCTCTCTGTGTCTGACCCCGGGGGTCTGTGATGTGACGCTGTGGAAGGAGTTTCACTCTGTGTCTGACCCAGAGATTGTATGATGGGAACGGTGTAGAACAGAATCACTCTGTGCCTGACCTTGGAGTGTGTGATGGGACAGTGTGGAAAGAGATTCTGTCTGTGTCTGACCCCGGGAGTGTGTGATGGGACAGTGTGGAAGGAGGTTCACTCTGTGTCTGACGCCGGGAGTGTATGATGCGACGGTGCGGAGGGAGCCCCAGCCAGTTTCTGACGCTCACCGTTTTTCTCCCAGCTGAACCAGCTGCATCGGACGTGGAACCTAAAGTGCCCGGGACAGATGGAGGTCAGTTTCATTTTTATTGGTTTGAATGTGTTTAGGTAATGTGCCCAATCTTGTCGAATGATCTCAGGGCAAGTGCACAGTTCACCCGAACGATTCCCTGCTGGTGGATACCTCAGAAGGATTTGGTGGGATAGGTGACTGGAGGGTTGTGTTCACTTTGTCGAGGTGGGGCGTCAGAGAGGAGGTTGCGCCTTGGGCAGCGCCATGGGAGGGCGCTATAGAAGGAGCCCTGTGGAATGGGGTGGAGAGTGCTGAGGGAGAACGGAATTGCATGCGATGTTGTGGTCGGGGCGGTGGTGCGGGTGGGTCACTGAGGCGGCAAACGGTGGGAGCGCTGTGGTACGGGAGGTGAATAAGTGACGCGGGGTGGGGGGTGGAATTGTGTGGATAGGAGGAGATTATTGAGCGTTGTGTTGCATTTAAATCCCACGCTCTCCCGTATCAAACCCCACAATCGCTCTCACTTCTCTCAACTTTCCCTCCTCTCTCTCTCCACACTCATGTATTATCTCTTCCTTCCTCACTTCTCTCGATTTCTATCACCCACTCTATTCTTTTACTTCCCACTCTGTTAACCCCTGTACTACTCGTTGGCCCCTTCTCATCTCCTCTCTTCTCATCTCTCAACTCTCTGTCCGTACTCGCTCTTCCCCTCTCACTGCACCCCACTCCCCCCCCCACTCTCTAACACTCTCTCTCATTTCTCTCGCTGTCGCTTGCAGAGGGACGATCTCCATCCACTCAGAGCTGAACATTGGGACAGACGAACCCCGACTCGATGACTATCAGGATCCTCCCATTGCCTCGGCACCCGGCGAGTTGCCAATCACTGCACAAACAGGTCAGAGTTCGCGACAATGGCGTCATTCTGCAAGGGTCACGTGTCATATACCGAAGTGCCTTAATGTCTACTGCCCCGACCACGTCTCTGGCTCCTCAATCCGTAGACGGACAACAGTCTGGGTAACAAAATGTTGTTGCTCTGCTCTCCAATTAAATATCTTTCCCCTCTCACCTTAGACCTCTGCGCTCTTCTCCAAGTCTAGAGGAAATATCTGTGTGCATTAATTCTGTCTGTGCACCTCGTGTCTTGAAATAACCCTGAAAGGTCATCCTAATGCTCCAAGGAATAACGCTCTCTCCATAACTCAGTCCCTCTCGTCCCAGCAACATCCTCGCAGATCTCCATCTGCACTCTTTCCATTTGAGTGGCCTCTTTCCCGGAACCGGGCGACCAGAACTGCACACGCTTCTCCAAGTGCGGCCTCGCCTCCGTCCTGTACAACTGCAACGTCACCTCCCGACTCCTGTACTCCCTGAATTGACAGATGAAGGACTGAGAATCAGATGCCTTCTTCACCGCCCTGTCTACCTCTGATCCACTTTATAGGAACCGTGTTCCTGTACCGTGTGTCCGTCTATTCTACAACACTCCTCAGTGTTTGTCCGGAACTCTGTGGAAGACCTACCCTGTGTTGTCTCATTGCAATATGATAGCTCGCACGCTAGTCATAGTCATACTCTACTGATCCCGAGGGATTTTTTTTGTTACAGTTGCCCCAACCAAGAATGGAGTATAAATAGAGCAATATAAAACCATAAATAATTAAATAGTAATATGTAAATTATGCCAGGAAATAAGCCCAGGACCATCCGATTGGCTCGGGTGTCTGACCCTCCAAGGGACGAGTTGTAAAGTTTGATGGCCACAGGCAGGAATGATTTCCTATGACGCTCTGTGTTGCCTCTCGGTGGAATGAGTCTCCGGCTGAATGTACTCCTGTGCCCAACCAGTACATTATGTAGTGGATGGGAGACATTGTCCAAGATGGAATGCATCTTGGGCAGCATCCTCTTTTTAGACGCCACTGTCAGAGAGCCCATCCCCACAACCTCACTGGCCTTACGACTGAGTTTGTTGATCCTGTTGGTGTCTGCTACCCTCAGCCTGATGCCCCAGCACACAACAGCAAACATGATCGCACTGGCCACCACAGACTCCTAGAACAGCCTCAGCATCGTCCGACGGATGTTAAAGGACCTCAGGCACCTCAGGGAATAGAGACGGCTCTGACCCTTCCAATATTAGAAAAGTTTTAATGAGACCTCCCCTCATCCTTCCGAATTCCAGCGAGCACAGACGCAGAACGATCACACGTTCCTTGCATGATATTTCTTTCATTCCTGGAATCATCCTTCTGAACCTCCTCTGGACCCTCTCAAATGCGAGCATATGTTTTTTCTCAGATGAGGGGCCCAACAATGCTCATAATTCTCAAGGTGAGGCACCACAAGTGTTTCATAAAGCCAAGACCGACACCTGCGGAACACCACTATATACTTGGAGCCAACTAGAAAAGGATCTTTTTATTCCCACTTGTTGCCTCCTGCCAAACAGCCAACGCTCAATCCACGTATCTAACGTTCCAGTAATTCCATGGGCTCTTAACCTGATACGCAACCTCATGTGTGGCACCTTGTCAAAGGCATTTTAACCCCCTTATCTATCCTACTTCTAAACAGCCTCATGTGTGGCACCTTTTCAAAGGCCTTCTGATAGTCCAAAAATACAACATCCACTGCATCCCCCTTATCTATCGTACTTTTAAACTCCTCAAAGAATATCAGCAGGTTCGCCAGGCAGGATTACGCTGAAGGAAACGATGCTGACTTTGTAATATCGTGTTATGTGTCACCAAGTACTCCATCACTTCATCCTTAACAATTGACTCCAATATCTTCCCAACCACTGAGGACAGGCTAACTGGTCTATAATTTCCTTTGTGCTGCCGGCCTCCTTTCTCAAATCCTGGGGTATCATTTGCAGTTTTCCAGTCCTATGGCACTATGCTATGCCAGAGTCCAAGTTTATTTCTAACTCTAACGCTCCCTCTTTCAGAGCCCTTGGGTCCCGGCGACCTATATACCCTTAGGTCTTTCTGCCTTTTGCGCATCTTCTGTCTTGTAACAGTAACTTCTGAGCTTCAACAGATCATAGCATCAGGAATACTGCTGGTGTCTTCTACAGTGACTATTTTCACATTTGAGTTTTTGTTCATTTCTGCCCTGTGGCTTCAGTTAGTCCTGACGAACGGTCTCGGCCCGAAACGTCGACTGTATCTCTTCTCGACTCTCAGTACTCCATCGTTTCCGTCCCTCGCCCCTACCCTATTCTCTTCTTTCTTTCTATCGCAGTCATACTCGTCATTCCGTCCTCTCTTTACCCATGTCCCTCTACCCTCTCTCTCTCTCATCCGCCTCCCCTCCCACCTCACCTATTATATCCCCATCGGTCTTCCCCTTGATTTCTTGCATCCTTCTCTCCCAACTCTTCTCCCTTCTCTTCACACACTTTCCCCTGATTACCTACTCCCGTTCTACCCCTCTCTCCCCACCCCACTCTTTCCTTCATCTTATCTTACTGTCTTGAGTCATCTTTTCAGCTACTCTCACCTAAATCTCGGCGGGAGGAACCATTGTTCCTAATGCTTCTTGCATTGAAGTACACGCTGTTTAGCCTTTCTACCTGACTACCTTTACTCCCTTTATTCAGCTTCTCTTTCCTCAAAGCCCGTTTATATGTTAGATTTGGCATTACACCATGCACTATACTTGCTGTTTTCGCATGACTTTTATCCTCCTCCACCCCACTATCAGCTCTAACACTGTGGTCCCGCCCCTCCCCCCCCGCAAGTCTACTTTACACCCCCCGGAGCAGCACTAGCAAACCTTCACGCAAAGATGTCAGTCCCCTTCCTTTTCATGTGCAACCCGTTCGGTCAGAACAGGTCCCAATTGTTCAGAAATATATAAGCCCTCCCTCGTACACCATCTCCTTAGCCACGTATTTCGCTGCATCATCTTCCTACTTCTAGCCTCACTGGCACGTGACACGGGTAGCAATCCTGAAATTGCAACCCGAGAGGTCCTGTCCTTCATCTTTGCACCTAACTCCCTAAAATCTCTTTGCATGAGCTCTTCCTTCTTCCTATCCTCGTCATTGCTCCCTACATGGATCACGGCATCTGGCTCCCCAACCTCCCGCTTGAGAATACTGAGAACTCCATCGGAGATATCGCGGACCCTGGCACCAGGGAGACAGCAAGCCATCTGGGATTCTCGATATCTCCCACAGAACCTCTTAACTGTCCCCCTAAATATCGAATCCCCTAATACTACTGCTCTCCAATTTTCCATCCTTCTCTTTTGAGTTGATGGTCCGGTCTCGGTACCAGAGACGCGACCACTGCAACTTGTCCCTGGTAGGTCGACCCACCAACAGTTACAAAAATGTTATATTTATTATTGATGGGGACACACAGGAGTGTGCTCTGCTCATTCTGTCTAGGACATTCCCTCTCCTGACAGTCACCCAGCTACCAGCCTCCTGACTTTTAGGGATCACTATCTCCCTGAAACTCCTGTCTATTTCTGCCTCTGCGTCACGAATAATACGAAGTTAATATGGAGGAGCGGGCAGTGTTGAGGAAAAAGATAGCCTGCAGAGAGACTTAGTTAGTTTAGGGGAATGGGCAAAGAAGTGGCAAATGAAATGGAATGTTGGAAAGTGTATGGTCATGCATTGGTGGATGAAATAAGCACAGAGACTATTATTTAAATAAGAGAATTAAAAATGCAGAAATGCAAAGAGAATTGGGAGCAATTGTGCAAGATACTCTAAAGGTTAACATCCAGGGTCAGTCGGCAGTGAAGAAAGCGAAAGAAATGTTGACATTCATTTCTGGAGGTATAGAATATAAGAGCAGGGACGTGATGTTGAGGCACCAAAAGGCACACGTGAGACAACACTTAGAGTATTGTGTGCAGTTTTGGGCGCCTTATATGCACTAATAAAGGGAAGACTCAGAGAAGATTCACGAGAATGATTCCCCGAATGAAAGGGTTGCTGTATAAAGAACATCTGGCAGCTCCTGGGCTGTATTCCCTTGAGTTCAGGAGAATGAGGGGTGATCTCACAGAAACTTTCCGAATGTTAAACGGCCTGAACAGATTAGATATGGAAATGTTATTTCCCATGGTAAAGGATTCCAGGACAAGAAGGTACGACTGCAGGATTGAAAGACGTTCTTTTAGAAATGAGATGCAGAGAAATTACTTTAGTCAGAGGGTGGTGAATCTGCGGAATTTGTTGCCACTAGTAACCGTGAAGCCAAGTCATTGGGTACATTTAAGGCAGAGCTGGAGAGGATCTTGATTAGCCAGCGTTTCAAAGGGTATGGGGAGAAGGCAGGTGAGTGAATTGGATCAGCCCATGATTGAATGGTTGGGAGACACGATGGCCCGAATGTCCAACTTACTTTCCTATATCTTCTAAGGGGAGTAAGCGGAGGCCGTGTCTGACAAGGGAAGTAATGGACAGTATAAAAATAAAAGAGAAGAATTATAACATAGCAAAGACGAGTGGGAAGCCGGAGGATTTGGGAACTTTTAAAGAGCAACAGAATGTAACTAAAAAAGGCAAAACGCGGAGAAAAAATGAGGTACGAAGGTAAACTAGCCAGGAATATAAAGGAGGATATTAAAAGCTTCTTCAGGTATGTGAAAAGGAAAAAAAAAAAAATAGTTAGGACCAAAATTGGGCCCTTGAAGACAGAAACGTGTGAATTTATTATGGGGAATAAGGAAATGGCAGACGAGTTGAACAGGTACTTTGGATTTGTCTTCACTAGGGAAGACACAATCAATCTCCCAGATGTAATAGTGGCCAAAGGACCTAGGGTAATGAATGAAGTGTAGGAAATTTATATTAGTCAGGAAATGGTGTTGGATCGGCTGTTGGGTCTGAAGGCTGATAATTCCCCGGGACGAGATGGTCTGCATCCCAGGGTACCTAAGGAGGTGGCTTTAGAAATCTTGGACGCATTGGTCATCATTTTCCAATGTTCTATAGATTCAGGATCAGTTCCTGGGGGGTGGAGGGTGGCTAATGTTGTCCCTCTCTTCAAGAAGGGAGGAAGAGAGAAAGCAGGGAATTATAGACCGGTTAGCCTGACGTCGGTGGTGAGAAGGATGCTAGAGTGTTTTATAAGCGATGAAACTACGTCACATCTGGATAATAGTTACAGGATTGGTCCGAGTCAGCATGGATTTACGAAGGGGAAATCGTACTTGACTAATCTTCTGGATTTTTTTGAGGATGTAACTATGAAACTGGACAAGGGAAAGCCAGTGGATGTAGTGTACCCGGACTTTCAGAAAGCCTTTGATAAAGTCCCACATAGGAGATAAGCGGGCAACATTAGGGCACATGGTATTGGGGGCAGAGTACTGACATGGATTGAAAGTTGGCTAGCTTACTAAAAACAAAGGGGAGCGTTTAACGGGTCCCCTTTCGGAATGGCAGGCGGTGACCAGTGAAGTACCGCAGGGTTCAGTGCTGGGACCGCAGCTGTTTACAGTATACATTGATGATTTAGATGAGGGAATTAAAAGTAACATTAGCAAATTGTCGATGACACATAGCTGGGTGGCAGTATGAAATGTGAGGAGGATGTTATGAGAATGCAGTGTGATTTGGACAGGTTGGGTGAGTGGGCAGATGCATGGCAGATGCAGTTTAATGTGGATAAATGTGAAGTTATGCACTTTGGTGGTAAGAACGGGAAGGCAGATTATTATCTAAGTGGAGTCAAGTTAGGAAAAGTGGAAGCACAACGAGATTCAGGTGTTCTTGTACATCAGTCACTGAAAGCAAGCATGCAAGTATAGCAGGCAGTGAAGAAAGCTAATGGCATGCTGGCCTTCATAGCAAGGGGAATTGAGTGTAAGAGAAAAAAAGGTCCTTCTGCAGCTGTACAGGGCCCTGGTGAGACCACACCTGGAGTACTGTGTGCAGTTTTGGTCTCCAAATTTGAGGAAGGACATACTTGCTACTGAGGGAGTGCAGCGTCGGTCCACAAGGTTAATTCCCGGGATGGCGGGACTGTCATATGTTGAAAGATTGGAGCGACTGGGTTTGTATACTCTGGAACTTAGAAGGCTGAGAGGGGATCTTATTGAAACGTTTAAGATTATTAAGGGATTGGACACACTGCAGGCAGGAAGCATGTTCCCGCTGATGGGTGAGTCCAGAACCAGAGGCCACAGTTTAAGAATATGGGGTAGGCCACTTAGAACGGAGGTGAGCAAAAAAACTTTTTCACCCAGAGAGTGGTGGATATATGTAATGCTCTGCCCCAGAAGGCTGTGGAGGCCAAGTCTCTGGATGCTTTCAAAAAATATATGGAATAAGTTCTTAAAGATAGTGGAATAAAATGTTATGGGGATAAGGCAGGAACAGGATACTGATAGTGGATGATCAGCCATGATCACAGTGAATGGCGGTGCTGGCTCGAAGGGCCGAATGGCCTACTCCTGCACCTATTGTCTATTGTCTATTGTCTTTATCTGATGGTCTTATGCTCTTGTGTTCTCTCCACAGGTGCGCATGAACAGGAATCGATAGTGAAGATCGGAAATAGACCGTACCGTCAGAGCTGCCTACTCTGCATAGTTACGTCCGCCCTTATCGTGATAGTGACCGGACTCTCGCTCTATGGTGAGTGGAACTGTCTCATGTGCAGTCAGAACATAAATAAAGACAGTTGAACAAGCTGTTATTGTAAAACACCATAGTGACACAGACATGTTCCTTACCGGAACACCGATTAAAACAATTCAATATCTTTCTCCTTAGTGAATACCGAAGAAAAGAAGTTGTTAAGAATCTCCCCCATCTTTTTGGCTCCACACGTAACCGTCCACTCTGAATCTCAATGGGACCAATTTTATCCCTCACTATTCTTTTGCTATTTATATAACGGTAGAAACACTTGGGATTTATTTTCACCTTACTCGCTAAAGCAACCTCATATCTTTTAAAACGCAAACACGAGGAAATCTGCAGATGCTGGAATTTCAAGCAACGCACATAAAGTTGGTGGTGAGAGCAGGAGGCCTGGCAGCACATCTAGGAAGAAGTACCTACGCTCTGTCCGCCAGAGAAAGCAGGATCTCCCAGTGGCCACACATTTTAATTCCACGCCCCGGTACATTTCGATATGTCTATCCACGGCCTCCTCTGCTGTAAAGATGAAGCCACACTCAGGTTGGAGGAACAGCAGCTTATATTCCGTCTGGGTAACTTCCAACCTGATGGCATAAACACTGACTTCTCAAACTTCCGCCAATTCCCCACGTCCCCCTCGTACCCTATTCGTTATTTATTTATATACTCATTTTTTTTCTCTCTCCTTTGTCTCCCACTGTCCCTCTCACTATACACCCTTGCCCATCCTCGGGTCCCCCCCCTCCACCATTTCTTTCCCCCTAGGTCTCCTGTCCCATGATCCTCTCATATCCCTGTGACAATCAACTGTCCAGCTCTTGGCTCCATCCCTCCCACTCCTGTCTTCTCCTATCATTTCGGATCTCCCCCTCCCACTCCCACTTTCAAATTTCTTACTAGCTCTTCTTTCAGTTAGACCTGACGAAGGCTGTCGGTCCGAAACCTCGACTGCGCCTCTTCCTAGAGATGCTGCCTGGCCTGCTGCGTTCACCAGCAACTTTTATCTGTGTTGCTCACATCTTATTTTAGCTATTCTAAATTCTTTCTTAAGATTTTTATTTTACATTCTTTATACTCCTCGAGCACATCATTTACTCCAGGCTGCCTATATTTATTGTAGATCTCTCTCTTTTTTTTTCCCAAACCAACTTTTCAATATCCCTTGAAAACCATGGCTCTCTCAAACGTTTAACCTTTCTTTTCAAACTAACAGGAACAGAAAGATTCTGTGTTCTCAAAATCTCAACTTTAAATGACCTCCATTTCTCTATCACATCCTTCCCATAACACAAATTGTCCCATCCAGTCCTTCTAAATCCTTTAGCATCTCCTCAAATTTAGCCTTTCTCCAATCAATAATCTCAGCCCTGGGTCCAGATCTACCCTTCTCCATAATTATATTGAAACTAATAGCATTGTGAGCACTGGATCCAAAGTGCTCCCCACCACAGACTTCCGTCACCTGCCCTATCCGAATCCTTAACAGAAGATCCAACTCTGCCCTTTCTCTCATTGATACCTCTATGTGTTGCTGCAAAAAACTATCTTGCACACATTTTACAAACTCCAAACCATCCAGCCCTTTTACAATATGGACTTCCCAGTCTCTGTTTAGAAAATTAAAATCTCCCACAAACACAATCTTGTGCCTACTACTAATATCTGCTATCTCCTTACAAATTTTCTCCTCCAATTCTCGCTCCTCATTTGGTGGTCTATAATCCACCGCCAGAAGAGTTACTTCCCCTTTCCCATTCCTAAATTCCACCCAAATATCCTCCCTAAGGAGCCCTCTAATCTATCCTGCCAGAGCACCGCTGTAATATTTTATCTGACAAGCAATGTAACCACTGCCCGTCTTGTCCTTCCGATTCTATCACGCCTGAAGGAATTAAGATAAACTAATTTAGGAAATGCGCCACCTCTTACTCTCTGTTCATCACTAACTGTGCAAACAATATTAATATTTTATTTTTCTTCTACTCTACACCTGTTCCTACACTCTCGTCCCCCCTCCCCCTCACCCTCCACCCCACCCCCCGTATCTAGTTTAAATCCACCGGAGCCTCTCTAGCAAATCTACCGGCAAGAATATTTGTTCCCCTCTAGTTCAGATGTAGACCGTCATGCCGGAACAGGTCCCAACTTCCGTGGAAAACTTCCCAATTATCTATAAATCTGAAGCCCTCCTTCCTGCACCATGAGTTCAGCCACCTGTTGATCTGCGGTATCTTTCTATTTCTAAGCCCGTCTCCACGTGACACTGGAGCAATCCTGAGATTGCTATCCTGGAGGTCCTGTCCTTTAACTTGGCGCCTAACTCCCTTAACTCACCTTTCATGATCTCCACACTCTTCCTACCCACGTCATTGGTCCCTAAATGGACCACGACTTCGGGCTGCTCGCCCTCCCTCTTGAGAATACCGAGAACTCGATTCGAGATATCGCCGACCTTGGCACCAGGGAGGCAACAGACCATCCGGGATTCTCGATCTCTTCCACAGAATCTCTTATCTGTTCCCCCCACTAACGAATCCCCTATCACTACCGCTCTCCTCTTTTCATCTCCTTCCCTTCTGAGATGAGGATCCCATCTTGGTGCCAGAGACTCAATCACTTCAACTTGTCCCATGTAGGTCGTCCCCATCAACAGTATCCAACAGTACTTATTATTGGCGGAAACGGCCATAGAGGTGCTCTGCTCATTCAGCCTCTTCCCCCTCCCTCTTCTGACAGTCACCCAGCTACCTGTCCCCTGACTATTAGGGGTGACTATCTCCCTGTAACTCCTCTCTATTTCTGCCTCTGTCCCAAATGATTTGAAGTTCATCCAGCTCCAGCTCCAATTCCCTCACTCGGTTTGTCAGGAGCTGCAGCTGGATGCACCTTTCGCAGGTGCAGTAATCAGGGACGATTCTGCTCGCCCTGACTTCCCACATCCAGCAAACGGAGCGCTCATCTGCCCTAACTGCTGCCTCCATTACCTACTCTTCAGGTACAGTAATTAGATTTATTAAAGGAACTTACCCGGCCTTACCTCACTTGAAGTGAAGCTCTGCCTCAGCTTCTGCTCACCGAAGCCTCAGGAGACAAAGCCTTCCTACTCTGTTTCCACCTGCTCCCTCGCCCGCTCCCTTAATCTTCTCTCTTTTAAACACTCCCGGTGCCTCACGGTCCGACGTACACGCGGTTGCGCAGTCGTGCCCCGTTCAACTGCCGAAGAAAATAAGCGACTTCCACAAGCTGCTCTCTTTTAAAAACTCCCTGTCCAAATAATATTTCTGAGCTCAAATTTAATCTGTCCATTCTTGAAGGAATGCACACTGAACTCCGTCACCAGTTCGCTGAGATGGAAAAGAAGTTCAGATCTGTCAACGAAATCAAGGCTCAAATCTGTGAATTGTTGACCAGCAGAAGAGGTGAGGCACCATCCCACTCTTTAACCCGCTCCTCATCACAAGGCAATCATAGTGAGAAGAAGCACCACTCAGCGCTTCACATCCGGAGTGTGTGAAGAGATGGTATGGAGGGCGATTCCCTGTGTGTTTGACCGGTGAGTGTGTGATGGTGCTGCGTGGAGGAAGTTTCACTCTGTCACTGAACCCAGGAGACTGTGGTGGGACGTTGTGGTGGTGGATTCACTGTGTGTCTGACAACGGGATTGTGAGGCGTAATATTACAGCTTCACTCTATGTCTGACTCCGGGAATCTCTGATCTGACGGTATGGATCCAGGTTGACTCTGTGTCTGACAGGTGGTTTGTGTGATCGAACAGGGCCCAGAGAGTTTACCCTATGTCTGACCCTTGAATGGTGTTATGGCACCGTGGAGAGAGAGTTTCACTTGGAATCCGGGAGTGTATGACGGGACGGTGCAGTGGGGTCTTCACTCTGTGTCGGACTCCCGGAGTATGCAATGGCATCGTAGGGAGAGCGGTCTGTGTCTGACTCCAAGAGAGTGTGATGGGACAGTGCAGAGGGGCGTTCACAGTATGTGACAACGGATTGCGTGATTGGATGTTGTGGAGGGAGTCTGACACCGTGAGGGTGCGATGGTAGGGTGCTGGCGGAGCTACGGTTTGTGTGTGAACACAGTGGGGTTTGATGGGACAGTTCAGAGAGAGATTCACTCTGTGACTAGCCAGGGAGTGTGTGATGGTACGGAGTCTAGGGAGATCCACTCTGTGTGTGATCCCGGGAGTGTGTGATGGGACGGAGTCTAGGGAGCTTCACTCTGTGTGTGATCCCGGGAGTGTGTGATGGGACGGTGTGGAAGGTGATTCACTCTGTGTCTGACCCCGGGAGTGTGTGATGGGACGGTGTGGAGGGAGATTCACTCTGTGTCTGATCCCGGGAGTGCGTGATGGGACGGTGTGGAGGGAGATTCACTCTGTGTCTGATCCCGGGAGTGTGTGATGGGACGGAGTCTAGGGAGCTTCACTCTGTGTGTGATCCCGGGAGTGCGTGGTGGGACGGTGTGGAGGGAGATTCACTCTGTGTCTGACACTTTGCTCTGTGGTGTGTTGAAAAGCTGTAGAGGGAGAATCAGTCTCCCTCTGACATTTCTCGCGTGTTCTAAAATAGTTTCTTTCTGTGTCTGACGGTTCGAGTTTGTGGTGGAGTCATGGAGAGAGAGATTCACACTGTGTCTGACGAAGGCTCTGTGTGATTGGACTTTGTGGAGGGATCTATATTCTATTCTCTGACCCAGAGCCTGTGTGAGGTGAGGTGTGGAGGCAGCTTTACTCGGTGCCTGATACAGTGTATTTGCGATGGGATGCTATGCTCTGTGTCTGATCCCAGGGATCTGTCTTGGGAGAGTGCGGAAGGGGATTCACTTTGTGTCTTATACCGGGAGTATCTGATGGGACAGTGCAATGCGATGCTCACAACGTGTTCAACGCCTGGGAGTGTGATATGGTTGTATGGACAGAGTGTCACTCTACATCTGACCTCTTTAGGCTGTGAAATGATGTTGTGGAAGGAGCTTCACACTGTGGCTCACACTGACTGCTAGTGAAAGTGTGAGATGGGACGGAGTGGAGGGAGCATCACTTTGTGTCTGACCCCGGAATTGTGTGATGGGAAGGACGGTGTGGAAGCAACTTTACTCTGACTCTAACGCATTGTGTATGTGTTGGGCTGTGTTTTTCAATCTTCACTCTCTGTCTGATCCCGAGAGCTGGTTTTGGGAACTTCCCAATGAATTGGACATGGCAGCGGGAGTTTCACTCTGTCCTTGATCTGGCGAGTCTGTGTGATTGGACGGTTCGGAGGGATCTTCACTTTACAACTGATCCCAGAAATGTGTGATGGGACGGTCTGGTGGGAGCTTCACTGTGTGTCCGGCCCAAGAAATGCGTGATGGGACTGTCTGGTGGGAGCTTCACTCTGTGTCCGGCCCAGGAGAGTGTGAATGGACGGTCTGGTGGGAGCTTCACTCTGTGTCCGGCCCAGGAGAGTGTGAATGGACGGTCTGGTGGAAGCATCATTTTGTGTCTGACTCCGGGAGTCTGTGATAGGACGGTGTGGAAAGATACCTATTCTACGTTTGTCTCCCGGCGAATGCAATGGGCACGCAGGGAGATTCACTGTTACTTGTTCGGAATTTCCAGAGAAAGCGTTTTCCCAAGATTGGTTCAGAAATGAAGACGGCTGTTATTTTATATCCACGATTGAAAGATCCTACGATGAAGCAAAGCTGCATTGTGCGAATTCTGCTTCAAATCTTCTTGAAATAAATTCTGCAGCGGAAGAGGTATGTATCAGATCGATGTAAGACGCATCTACACCAGAGTGAAGCTCCCTCCCGACCGTCCCATCACACTCTCCCGGGGTCAGACACAGAGTGAATCTATCTCGACACCATCCCAACACACACTTCTGAAGTCAGAGAGAGTGGATATCCCTCGACACCATCCCTTCACATATCACCGGGGTGAGATGAGCGAAGCTTCCACCACACGGCCTCATCACACACTCCCGGGGTCAGACGCAGAGTGAAGCTCCCTCCACACCATCACATCAGACTCTCGCGGGTCAGGCATAACGTGACGAAGCTTACATTGTGCTAGAATTCAATCATTAATGAGCGCAATTTAATTTTTTCAGAACCTTGTCGAGAAAGCTGTCAACGAACAGCGCAGTTCATACTGGATTGGAAAGTGCAAAGCCGGGTGAGATTTGGGATATGCATGTTGTTGAGGATGAGTTTGCCGTGGGATTAGTCTGGGGATTGACACAGGCTGCGAGAAATGAAATGGGCAGTAGGATTAGTTTGGGAACTGACACGGGTTGCGAGAGGGAGCGGGCAGGAGAATTAGTTTGCGGACTGATGATTTCGGTGGGCAGAGTGCAGGATTGGCAGCATTTTGGGGACAGGGAAAGGTCTGCGGGGAGAGAGTGGGGCGTTTGAATTTGTTCAGTGACTGACACCGGTCTGTGGGAAGGAAATGTTGCAGTGGGAGTATTTTGGGGACGGACACTGTGGGGAGGGAGTGCCGCACTGGGATTAATTTGGGACACACAAATCTGTGTGGATAGAGTGGGCAATTGGATTAGCCTGGGAACCAACACGGGCTGTTGGTAGAACGAGTGTCGTTCAATTTATTTGGGGACTAACGTGGATTGTGGGAAGAGAGTGTGAAGTGGGAGTGTTTTGATTATTGGCACAGGTCTGCAGGGAGCAGGTTGGGCAGTGGGATTATTTTGGAGACCGACTTGGGGCTGTAAGGAGAGAATGGGAAATGTAAGTGTTTTGGGGACAGACACGAGGCGTGGGGAGAGATTAGAGTTGTGGTGTTTTTTTGAGGGGAACTGATACGGGTTGTGGTAGAGAGTGAGACAGTGGGAGTTCTTTGGGGAATGACACAGAGCAGTTGATAGAGAATTTGTCAGTGGGATTAGTTTAGACATTGACAGAGGTCTGTGGGAAGATAGTGGGAAGTGGAAGTGTTTTGGTTTCTAACAGAAGTCTGGAACAAGAAGGTTGGGCAGTCGGATTATACCCGGGGCTGGCACGGGGCTATAGGGAGAGAGTGCGAAGTGCGAGTATTTTGGGGACCGACACGGTGCCGTGCGGATAGAGTGAGGCAGAGTGTGGACTTTGGAATGACACTGATCTGTGCGGTGAGATGGGAAGTGAGAGTATTTTGAGTTATAAAGCAGGCCTGTGGGGAGACAGTGAAGTAGTGTACGTATTTTGAGGCCTGTGGGGTGCAGTGGCGTACTGTGATTATTCTGGGGTCTCACACCGGTCTGTGGGGAGAGGGTCGTGCAAGGGATTACTTTTGAGGACTGACGTAGGGCTGCAGGGTAGACTGTGTCAGTGGGAGTATTCTGGAGCCTGACACAAGGATGTGCTGGCAAAGTGGGTCTGTGGGAAATTCTGGGGTGTGCCACAGGTCAATGGTGAGGGAGTGTGTCAGTGAGTTTGGGGTCTGACACGGGGCTGTCTGTTGCATTAGCGTTGTGCCTTTTGAACTTGTTTACTCCTCCTTGACAGGCAAGTGGCCTCTTCTGTGGTGCACAAGACGAAAGCTGGAAAGTTCGAATGCAGTGAATGTAAACCTGGCAATTGCGAAAACGGTCAGCACCGTTTCATCTGTGAGAAGTCGGCACCTTCGTGCCCAGATATTCGTGAAAAGATCCAGGATCTGTGTCAAAAGCTCGCAGGGCAGACTTGAATCAGATGACAACACCCTCTTTCTCCCCCGCATCTGACCAACACATGTTCTCCAGCCGCCTGCCTTATTTTCCTCTCTCCTTATATCGCTCTCTTACTTGCCATCTCGCCTTCTCTTTACCCTCGCTCCTTCAAACTTACTCTCTCTCTCATCCTTCTCCCCTCCCACCTCACCTATTACATCCCAATATTTCCCTTCCACTCGCTTTCTTCCCCAACTCTTCTCTCTTGTCTCTCCCGATTCTCTACTCCATCTCTATCCTCTCTCCCCATCGCACTCTTTCATTTATATAATCCCACTTCACCCGTCTTTTCTCTTTTCACCACTCTCACCTAAATCATGTGTCTTAGTGTTCTCGATTCCCCAGCCTTGGAGAAACAGAGTGCCTTATCTTTGCCACCCGAGGCTTTATTCACCTCTGTAAGGTCACAGAATAAAGCCTAAAAATTCCTGACCTCGCTCCATAATTTAGTCCCTCGTGTCCCGGCAGCATCCTCGATTTGTTCTTTTGAAGAATCGGTAGGTCGCAAATATGTAAAATTATTGTGAAATTCCAAAAGATAATAAAGACCGCAAAATGTGAGGTGGTGCTCATGCTTTCAGGAATATGATGGAGGGGGGGGGGCAGGTCTTCCTGAATCGTTGAGTTTTCAGACACTTGTGCCTCCTCCACGATGGTAGCAATGAACAGGGAGTGTGTCCTGGGGTGAGTGGCCTCTGTGATGGACGCCGCCGTCTCCTGGTATCGCATCTTGAGGATGTCCTCGATGCTGGGAAGTTTTGTTCACGTGATGGAGCTGGTTGAGTTTACTCTCCACTGCCGCCTCTGGCGACTTTGTGCGTTGCAGCTTCCACACCAGGCGGCGATGCGACAAGTCGGAATGCTCCCAGCGATCATTTGCTGGTCTTCAATGAAAGACCAAATCTTCACAAACTCCTGACGTCGTACTCCCTTCCGTAACGAGAGAGGTATGGATGGTTGGAATGGTGGTGAAGACAATTGCTGAGGCTCAGACTGGAAATAAACAAGACGACACAAACCAAATCCAGTGGTAACATCACAAGCTGCAGGACAAGAAACTAATCCTCCGGTTGAACACAGAGTGTCAGCTCGAGGCCTTTAACTGCAGACATTCCGTGAAGGCATGTTACAGGCAGTAATTGGCAGTCTAATGCTTAAAGTGGACGCGGCAGCTAAACACACCCAAGGGATTGGCCGTGCCAAAACTTGGATGACTCCCGCTCTTCAACCGGGAACATGACACCTTAGTGTCTGCATGAATGTTTTGGACCTAGGATACATCCACTGAGCTGCGGACATCCTCGTCGTGAACCTTCTTTCAACCCTCTCTAATGTAAGGACATCTGGTTGAATTATGTAAGAGGCCTAAAACTGCTCACAATACACCAAATAAGGCCTCACAGTGGCTTAAAATTAAATCCTTGCTCTGGAAATGAATGCCTACCTTGTATTTGCCTTCCACATCACCGACTTCTTAGGCAATCCAGCCTGTTTCTCGGCAAAGGTTTTTAGTGTCCTTCCAGGTGAACCATCGGAAACTCATGACTTGCGAGGGTTCACCCATCTGAAAGATGACTCATACGGAGGCCGTCGAGACATTGGTCATAGAAGAGAAGAGACGAGCAGAGTCGAGCAATGTGCCCCTCTCAAACGCCTTTGTTCAACTGCAACGTGGCTTTCCAACTCGTCTACCTACTCAATGTGCGCGTCCTTTACACCCTCCCATAAAATCCTCCCTGTTTCCGTGACTCCCTGCATCCTCTGTACCACCTCCCGGTCTAGTCACTCTATCCCTTCCCTTCATCCCTGCCCGTCTTCATGATCCCTTCGCTCTTCTACACCCCGCCAGTCTCTGCCAACAACAGCAGTCCCTGCAGCCTTCCTTGTTCTCCTTCCTCCCCTACGACCCACTTCGTCGTCAACTCTCCTTCCCAGGCAACCATCCTCGTCACGGTCAGCCACGACTTCCCCTAAAGCCCTACCCGTTTCCGCCACCGTCATCGTCTTCTACACACACCGTCTCCATCAGCACTTCGTCCCCTTCACTCTTTGCCGTCTCCATTATCTCTTCTTTCCCCGTTTCCCGTTGTCTGTTCATTTGGAACCGTGGGGCGGAATGGGGAGCGGTGACGTCTGGTATTACGCCACCGCGGCCCCCACCTCCACTGGATATCGATCTCTCGGTTCAGAGCCTCTGCACTATTCTGTGTGAACAGGCCAACTGTTTGTTTCGACAACACTCCCTCCCAGTGACTGCTATCTCATGGCCACGTCCATGCTCTCCCGACATCACATCCCCCTTAAAGTTGTCTGCTCTTCCCTGTACATCATCTGAACGCAAACATGCGCACATTCTCCGAGACAGAATCACAATTTAGGACTATTGGACCGGCGGAATGCTGGGGTTTGGTGAGAGGGAAGGAGCTTTTGAACCCGGGAATTTCTGAAAGGACCCGAGGAATAAGCTGCAGTTTGTGTCTGAACCCGGGAGTGTGCGATGGGATCGGCCGGAGATAGCGTCACACAGTGTCTAACTTAAGGACTGTGTCATCAGATGGTGTGGAGAGAGGTTAATTGTGCGTCTGACCCCGGGAGTGTGTGATGGGACGATGTGGACAGAGTTTAACTCCGTGTCTGACCTTGGTAGTGTGCGATGGGATCGTCCGGAGAAAGCGTCACACTTCGGGACTGCGCGTTGGAACGGTGGGGAGGAGACTTCACTCTGTATCTGACCCGGGGAGTGTGTGATGGGACGGTGTGGAGGGAGATTCACTTTGTGTCTGACCCCGGTAGTGTGTGATGGGACGGTGTGGAGGGGCATTCACTCCGTGTCTAACCCGATGAATATGTGATGGGACGGTGTGGAGGGAGTTTCAGTACTTTTCTGACCCCGCAAGTATGTGATATAACTGTGTGGAGGGAAATGCACTCTGCGTCTGACCCCTGGAGTGTACGATGAGGCGATATGGAGAGATTCGCACTCAGTTTTTGTATCTGTATGTGTGTGTGTGATGAGCCGGAGTAGATGGAAAGAGCGGCGTGTAATCGGATTTGAGTGGAAGTTGCACGGTTTGCAACTTTGAATCTTCAAGGAGGAGAGTCCCGAGTGAGAGAAGGCACAAAACTGTTGGTTTATTTGTTTTCAGTTTATTTGTTATTTCTTTCTTTATAAATGCACAGTTGGAGCGGTAGCAATGCCTGGCAGGAGAGTTGAATGTTCCTCTTGCTGGATGTGGGGAGGCGGGGGTCCTTCAGGGTTCCTGACAACTTCCCGTGTAAGAAGGCAATAGAGCTGCCCCTTACTGTACTTTACAGAGTTGGAAAAGGAACTAGATGAACTTATGATCGTTCGAGTCACAGAGGGGGTTATAGGGATGACATACAAAGAAGTATTTACACGCAAAGTGCAGGACACAGTGAATTGGGTGTCATTCAGAATGTGGAAGCGGCTAACAAGGTAGAGGCAGTGTAGAGATCTCTTGTTGCCTACCCGCTTAATAACAGGTATACAACTTTGGCTGGGAGGAGAGATGTGCAAATGGCCAAGCAGAGCAAAGTCTCATCGGTCATGTCTCTGGCACTGAGCATGGTTTGTGGCTCAAAAGCAAAGTGGGTGAGATGTGGCGAGCTGTATTGATGGGGTTTTCTTTAGCTGGGGAACAGAAAAGATGTACTGTGGACGAGAACAAGATTTCTCGATGCTATGCGGTCGTTATAGACACCATATATAGGTAGGAATATGGTCCGTGAGCAGGTCAGTGGGACTAGGCAGAAAATGGTTCGGTACAGCCAAGAAGGGCCAAAAGGCCTGTTTCTGTGCTGTAGTTTTTCAATAGTTTCTATGCTATGGTGTTCACAGTGTATGACCCTGGCAGCGTGAAGAGAGGGCCTTTGACACCTGGCATTTAAGATGGCACATGCGGAGGAGATTAAAGGTTAGAATCGAACACTGTTTAAGGAGCTTCACTCTGTTTCCCACACAGGCAGTTTATGCTGGGCAGTTGTGGACTTAGTTTCACCCTGTGTGACACATCCGTCCCCCCCCCCCTCCTCAGGGAGTGTGTGATGGGACGGTTTGGAGGGAGTTCACTCTGTGTCTGACCCCGGGACAGTGTGATGGGACGGTGTGGAAGGAGATTCACTCTGTGTCTGACCCACCCAGAAGTGTGTGATGGGACGGTGTGGAGGGAGATTCATTCTGTGTCTGACTTGCGGCGGATATAATGAATGGCACGGAGAGAGACCCACTGCACCTTTTTTTTTTCTAATTTCCAGAGCACGCGTGTCCCCAGGTCTGGATCAGAAGGGATGACCGTTGTTATTTCATATCTATTTCCAAAATATTACGATTCAGCGAAGCATCATTGTTCCAATTATGATTCAATGCGTCTTGAAATAAATCCAAAACAGGAAGAGGTATGTGTCAGAAACACAGAATATATATCCAGATCAGTGACTCCGTCCACTTCATTACATCTCACACTTCCGGGACCAGACACGGATTGAGGATCCCTCTACACCGTCCGATCACATACACCTGGTGTCAGACACAAAGTGAAACTTGGCTCGTTGGTGTTGTATTGTCCAGCTGATCAGGGTCTAGTGGAGAGTAAATGAGATGGTAACCGCTGTCGACCTTTTGTGGAGTTCACAAAATTGCAGCGGGGCCACGTCTTCGCTAAAGTAGGGTTTGACTTTGGATTGGACCAGTCTCTCAAAGCACTGAATGATAATGAGTGTCTCGGGTGATTGTTGTTGAGGTAGCTCACCCTACCTTTCGCGGACACTGTTGTGACTGTCGCCCTTTAGAAGCAGGTGAAACATCCCTACTGCAGCGGTGAGAGATTCTAGATGTCCCCGGACACTGGAACGTCAGCTACAGTCCCCCCCACCTCTGTCACCTTATCCTTCATCGACAACCCTCCCCGTCTCCGTCAACACCCTCGTCACCCACACCCCTCCCCTTCTCCGTCATCCCCTCCCTCCACGACGATCATTTCCTGTGAGCAGTCTATTACACTGGAGCCCCCACGTCTCCGACCCCTCCGCAAGCTCCTCCCCCTCTGTGTTTACACGGAATTGTCGGGAGAATGGGGGAGAGGGGAGAGTTGACGTCTGGTGTTACATCTGCTTTCCACCAGATATTGATCTCTCAGATCTTAGCCTCTCTACATCTTTGTTCAGGCAGGCCGATCGTGCGGTTCCTCACAACTTCCTGCCAGTCACTGCAATCTCACCAGCTCTCCCTATCCTCCCCTACCCTCTTCTTAACTCTACACTACATCCGGTCACACATTACTATCTATGAGACAGACCCACAATGAAAGACCAGAGCAAAGCCGATGTTCTGGGGACTGGTGAGAGGGGAGAATATGCACAGAGTAAGCTTCGTTCAGTTTCTGATTCTGTTAGGGTATGATGGGACGGTGTGGAGGGAGATGCACTCTGTGTCTGACGCCGGCAGTGTGTGATGGGATGATGTGGAGGGAGATTCACTCTGCGTCTGACCACGGGAGTGTGTGATGGGATGGTGTGGAGGGAGATTCAGTCTGTGTCTGACCACGGGGGAGAGTGATGGGACGGTGTGGAAGGAGATTCACTCTGTGTCTGACAAGGGGAGTGTGTGATGGGACGGTGTGGAGGGAGATTCACTCTGTGTCTGACCCCAGGAGTGTGTGATGGGACGGTGTGGAAGGAGGTTCACTCTGTGTCAGACCACGGGAGTGTGTGATGGGACGGTGTGGAGGGAGGTTCATTCTGTGTCTGACCCCGGGAAAGTGTGATGGGACGCTGCGGAGGGAGATTCACTCTGTGTCTGACCCAGGGATTCTGTTTTGGGACAGTCTGTTGGGTGTTTTGCTCTGTGTCTGACCCCGTCGTGTTTGTTTGGAGGGTCCAGAGGCTATATTTCACATTTGTTCTGTCCCTCTCTTCCTACGCCGACACATATACACTCTGTCTCTCTCTAAACACAAGTACACCGTCTCTATCTATTCAAACCCTCCCAATCTTTTGCTCGACGGCCTCTATTTCACCCATTATCTCTGCTCTCACACGTACTCTCTGTCTAAAACCATACTTCCTCTCACTCTATCCCCACTCACTTGCTCTTGCAAAACACACACACTCGCTCTCTCTCTCTCCTCTCTCTTTCCATGCCTATTAAATCTCTCTCGCTGCCTCTCTCTCTCTCTCTTAACTGGGTTGAGAATTGGCTGATGGAGTTGAAACGAGTTAACTTTCAGGTGGGTCATTTTGGTAGATCAAATATGATGGCAGAATATAGTATTACTGGTAAGACTTGGCAGTGTGGAGGATCAGAGTGATCATAGGTCCCAGTGCAGACGACACTTAAAGCAGCTACGCGTTGACTCTTGCTTATGAAACCATACAATGTATTGGCCTTCACCAACCGTGTGATTCACTTTAGTAGCCGAGATGTAATGATGTAGCTCTATAGGACCCTGGTCAGACTCCATTTCAGGCACTGTGCACAGTTCTTGTCTCCTAGTATCCCAGTCTATCTGTCTCTTACTGTAACCGCACCCCCTCTATATCTCTATCTCTCTTTCTCTCTCTATCTATCGCTCTGTCACTCTCTCTGTGCCACTCACATGCACTCTCTGTAACCCCCACTCATGCGCTCTCACTCTGCCTCACACACTGTGCCACCACTATGTCTGTGACCCCGTCTCCCTAACCCCAGTCTCAGTATTTACCCCCACACATTCCCTCTACCACCACTCTTCCTCTCTCCGCCCCTACTAATTCCTCTCCACTCTCTTTCTATCCCCTATTTTCCTCTATCTCTACCGTATCCTGTCACTATTTCTACTCCCTCCCTTTCTCTGTGCCCCCGCTGTCTGTTCACCCCACTCTCCTCCGCTCTCTATCCACACACACTCTCGCTACCCTGCTCTCTCTTTCTCTCTGTCTGTCTGTCTCTCTCTCTCTCGCTCTACTCCCATTATCTCTCTCTTCCCGCACTCTTGCTTATTCGTTCTCTGCCATCTCTCTAACTCCCTCTCTCCCCCCTCTCTCTCTGTACACCAACTCGCTCCATTTACCTGCTCTTTCTCTCCCCCACTCTCTCTCTTCCTGTTCCCACTCTCTCCACCTGCCCTCGTTCTCTCTCCTCTCTACGCTCACATCTTCTCTCTCCTGCCCCCATTCTTTCTTTTCTCTAACGTTTCTCCCTGTGTCTAATCCCACACTTTCTCTCTCTCTGCCCAATCTCTGTACACCCCACTCCCTGATTCTCTCACCTCTCCCTCTATCTCCTTCTACAAGCAACTTTCTCTCCTTTCCGCAGATCACCCACTGTACTAACACACTCACTCTCTCTGCTTCACGCTCTCCCCCACCTCTCTCCCTCCCGCCCTCCGTACCCCGCCTCTCTCGCTATAACTGGACTCCCACTCATTCTCTCTTCCTCTACCATTCTCTTTCTACACCACTCTGTCTCTGCCCTACCCTCTCCCCATCTCTCTCTAACTCCACTATCTCTGTCTTTCCACCATACTCTCTCACCCTCTCTATCCACACCGTCTCTCTTCCTCTCTCTTATTGCCAGTTCCCTCTCTCTACTCTCACTCTATTTCTAACGACACCGTCGCTCTCTCTTATTCTATTCCCTCTTTCTCTCTCCCTCTACCACCATCCTCCCTCTCCTCCTCTACCCCTTCACCCCTGACTCCCTTTCTCTCTACACCTACTTTATCTCTCTCACCACCTCTCTCTATCTCTCCCTCTCTACCCGCACTAACTCTCTGTGCTACGCTTGCTCATTTTCTATCACCCTGCCCTTAATATCTGTCTAACCACAATCTCTTTGTGCCTACCGTCTCTCTCTATACTCTCCATTTCGCTGTGACCCCACCCTCTCTGTCTCTCCACTCCCCATACTCTCTCTCCTTTCCCGCACTCTCTCTACCTCACTCAATATCTAACCTATCTCTCTACCCCACTCTCCCTTCCTCACTAACTCCTCTCCCTCACTACCCCCACTCTCTCTACCTCACTGAACCCTCTCCCTCACTACCGTCACTCTCACTCTATCCCCTCTATTTCTTTTTCTTTGCTCTGCCCCCTCTCCTTATCTTTTCTCGCTCTATACCACTCTCTCTCTCTTTCACTCCCATTTCTCCCCGGCCTGTATATCTGTCTCTCTGTATCTCGGCTCTACCTCTGTCCCTCTGCAACATCTGGCTCTCTCTATCCCACACACTCTCTATCTATCCCCACTCTCTCTACCCCGACTCGTTCTACCCCACTCTCTAGCTATAACCCACCTTATCCCTACGCCGACTCTCTCTACCCCCACTCTTTCTCCCTCTCTTTTCATCCCCACTCTCTATCTCTCTGTCTCACTCTACCTCTCTGCATCTCTCCCTCTCTAACCGCAAGCTGTGTCTTCCTGCCTATCGTTTTCCTTTCCCTCTCTCTACCCTCAATCTCTCTCCAAGCACACCGTCTCTCTCCCTCTCATTCTAACTCACCTCTGTCGCTCTCTTGACCACAACTCTCTCTCTCTCTCTGTTTCTACACCCCACACAATCCATCTAGCTCTCCCTTGCTCCACTCTTTCTGTCAACCCCCTTCCTCTATCCATCTTTCTCTCGACCCGCACTCTTTCCCTTTCTCTCTACAGTTGTTCGTTGACTCTCTCTCTCTTTCACTCTACCGTCTCTCTCACTCTCTCTACTCCCTCAAGGTTGCTATACCCCCACTCTCTCTTTCCACACACACTCTCTGTCCCTCTCTCTACCCTTCCTCTCCCTCTCTACCCTCCCTCTCTCTCTACCCCCACTTTCTCTCTCTCATCCCTTACTCTCTATCTACCCAGATATTACCTCTCTTTCCTCCACTCTCCCTTTATCTGTAACGTCTCTAACTCTCTCTCTATCTCTGCGTACTCCTTCGCTGTACCCCTCTCTGTCACACTCGACTCCCACTCTATCTCTCTCTATCCACACACTGCCTCTCTCCCCGAACTCTCGCTCTCTTTATCTCCACCGTCTCTCTCTTTGACCCTCTCTCTACTCCCAATCCCTCTATCCCCCTCTCTCTAAACCTCTCTCTGTCTCCATAATTACCATCCCTCCTCTTGCTCTACCCCACTTTCTGTCTACCCCTGTCTCTTCCTCTCTATGTCCCTCAGTACCACTCACTCTCTCTCTACAACCACACTCTCTCTATCCTCACTCTTTCCCTCTCTCCCTGGTCCCTCTCTCTACGCCACTATCTCTGACTGCCCCACTCTCTCCTGCTCTACACCTACTCTCACTTTCACTCTACCGTCTCTATCTACCCCGCCTCATTTTCGCTCTCTGTACCCCCATTATTTTTTTCCCGCCACACTAACCTCTCTTTCTCTCTCTGCCCCACACTCTCTACTCCCACGTCTCTCTCTAAACTCTCTCACCTCTCTTCCTTTATCTCTATCCCCATTCTCTCTCTCCCTGTGCCACTCTCTCTCCCGCTACCCAAACTTTCTCCCTTTCTCTCTATCGTTGCCCATTCTCTCTCTCCCCTCAATATCCCTCGCTCTAAACACATATTCTCTCGAATATTCTCTCTTTCTCTCTCTACTCCCACACAGAATCTTTCTGTATCCCACTCTCCCTCTCGCTCCACCGGCACTCTCTTCCTCTGTCCTGCTGTCCCCTCTCTACCGCTCTACAACCCCTCTCTCTCTTTCTGCCTCACTCTGTCTCTCTAGACCCACACACGCTCTCTATGCTCTCTCTCTACACTTCATTCTACCTTATCTCTCCGTCTCATACTTTCTCTAATCCTTCTCTTTCTCTGTGCACCCATTCTCTCTCTCTCCACCACTCCCCCTCTCCCTCTACTCCTCTCTCAACAACCACTGTCTCTCTATCCCACCCTCTCCTTCCGTTTCTACCTTCAATCTCCCTCTCCCCGCTATAAGCCTCTATCCCTTTATCCCTCTCCCCCTCTCTCCCTCCCTCCCTCACTCTCCCTCCCTCTCTCTCTCTCTCTCGCTTTCTCTCTCTCTCTCTCTCTCTCTCTCTCTCTCTCTCTCTCTCTCTCTCTCTTTCTCTTTCTTCTCTGTTTCATCCAGTCACACACACGTACTGGATTTGAAACAGACTGAATTCGAGACGACTGGAACTCCCACATGCTGGGGATTGTTGAGAGCTGAGAGTGGGCAGACAGGGTGATTTGCTCAGTTTAAGACTCCACTAGAGTGGTATTGGACGGTACGTGACCTTGGGGATGTGTGATGACACAGTCTGGAGCGCTTCACTCTGCGCCTGTCTCCCAACTGTGTGGTGAGGTGGTATGGAAGGAGCTTCACCATGTGTCCGACACACGGGCGTGTGTGATTGGACGGTGTGGAGGGAGATTCACTCTGTGTCTAACGCCGGAAGTGGGTGATGGGACGGTGTGCCGGGAGATTCACTCTGGGTCTGACCCAGGGAGTGTGTGATGGGACGGTGTGCAGAGAGATTCACTCTGTGTCTGACCCAGGGAGTGTGTGATGGGGCGGCGCCCCAGGAACTTCACTCTGTGGCTGACCCCGGGAGTGTGTGATGGGACGGTGGAGAGGGAGATTCACTCTGTGTCTGACCCCTGGAGTGTGTGATGGGACGGTGTGGAGGGAGATTCACTCTGTGTCTGGCCCCGGGAGTGTGTGATGGGGAGGCGCCGCAGGAGCTTCACTCTGTGTCTAACCCCGGGAGTGTGTGATGTGACGGTGGAGAGGGAGGTTCACTCTGTGTTTGACCTCCGGACTGTTGTGGGATGGTGTGGAAGGAGCTTCACGATATGTCTGGAGCCCCGTCAATGTTACTGGGACGGGTGATGGGAGGTTCACGCTGTGTCTGACCCCCGGACTCTGTGATGGGGTGGTGTGGAAGGAGCTGCACTCTGTGTCTGACCCCGACTGTGTGTGATATAACGGTGCCGAGGGAGATTCACTCTGTGTCTGACCCCCGGACTCTGTGGTGGGGTGGTGTGGAAGGAGCTTCACTCTGTGTCTGACCCCGGCTGTGTGTGATATAACGGTGCCGAGGGAGATTCACTCTGTGTCTGACCCCGGGAGTGTGTGATGGGACGGTGCGGATGCAGATTCACTCTGTGTCTGACCTCCGGACTATTGTGGGATGGCTTGGAAGGAACTTCAGTCTGTGGCTGGTACCCCGTCAATGTTAATGGGGCGGTGTGGTTGGACCTGCACTGCATTTGTGAGCTCTCTCTCTACCCCCTCTCCGTATCTCTCTCTCAACCCTTCCCCATTCCCGAATTCCCCTGCTCCTTTCTCCTTCGTCCTGACTTATTGTGGAGCATGAAGCCGAACGGCGGTCCAGCAGGCGGCGCCTTTCCTGGGAACGGAACATGGGCCCAGGCGAATTTCCGCCAGGTGAAGGTTCATTGTGAGCTGGGGAGAGTGGGAATTTGGGTGGACAAAAAGAGGAGGCTCTGTGAGGAGGACAATCAGATAGTAAGACATAAGGAGAGAAGGGATAGAGAGAGTAAGAGAGCTGGAGGAGTAAAAATTGAAGCGGGATAGAAGCATTCATGGGGGACAAAGAGGGAAGTAGTTAGGGACGCAGAGAGACTAATGGGTATTCACAAGTTGATGCAGGATTTTTGAAAGAGCTTCTGAACGTCTTTTGGGCTGACGTCCCTGTTATCTTTTGTTTTATCTATCTATCTATCTATCTAATATCTATCTATCTGTCTATCTATCCATCTATCTATCTATTGATCGATCTATCTATTTATCTATCTGTCTATCTATCTATCTATCTATCTATCTATCTATCTATCTATCTATCTATCTATCCATCTATCTATCTATCTATCTATCTATCGATTTATCTAGCTATCTATCTATCTACATAGAACATAGAACATAGAATAGTACAGCACAGTACAGGCCCTTCGGCCAAAATGTTGTGCCGATCCTCAAACCCTGCCTCCTATATAAGCCCCCACATTAGATTCCTCTGTATATCTGTCTAGTAGTCTCTTAAACTTCACTAGCGTATCTGCCTCCACCACTGACTCAGGCAGTGCATTCCACGCACCAACCACTCTCTGAGTAAAAAATCTTCCTCTAATATCCCCCTTCAACTTCCCACCCCTTACCTTAAAGCCATGTCCTCTTGTATTGAGCAGTGGTGCCCTGGGGAAGAGGCGCTGGCTATCCACTCTATCTATTCCTCTTAATATCTTGTACACCTCTTTCATGTCTCCTCTCATCCTCCTTCTCTCCAAAGAGTAAAGCCCTAGCTCCCTTAATCTCTGATCATAATGCATACTTTCTAAACCAGGCACCATCCTGGTAAATCTCCTCTGTACCCTTTCCAATTCTTCCACATCCGTCCTATAGTGAGGTGACCAGAACTGGACACAATACTCCAAGTGTGGCCTAACCAGAGTTTTAGAGAGCTGCATCATTACATCGCGACTCTTAAACTCTATCCCTCGACTTATGAAAGCCAACACCCCATAGGCTTTCTTAAATACCCTATCCACCTGTGAGGCAACTTTCAGGGCTCTGTGGACATGTACCCCAAGATTTCTCTGCTCCTCCACACTACCAAGTATCCTGCCATTTGCTTTGTACCCTGCTTTGGAGTTTGTGCTTCCAAAACGTACCACCTCACACTTCTCCGGGTTGAACTCCATCTGCCACTTCTCAGCCCACTTCTGCATCCTATCAATGTCTCTCTGCAATCTTTGACAATCCTCTACACTATCTACAACACCACTAACCTTTGTATCGTCTGCAAACTTGCCAACCCACCCTTCTACCCCCAGGTCGTTAATAAAAATCTATCTATCTATTATTTATTTAATTATTAATTATTTCTCTATCTACTTATTTATTTATTTGAGGGTGGGGGTGGCTGTGTTGATGACGGGCCTGTCAGTCCATCGCTCGCTTTCAAGGCCTCTCCGAAATACTGATAACCCCCAGCTCATGTTCCAAAGGGTGAAGAGAGTCAACCCATGAGATACCGATCAGCCTGCGTTGTTTTCATGTTAACTTCAATATCTAAGTGACACTTTTTTCGATCAGTTCCTCACAGTCTATAAAAAGGCAATCTGTTATTCTCAGCTGCTTCTGGTGTGAATTTTGTGTACGTTTGAGAGAGAGAATAAGTGAGATAGAGAGAGACAGAGAGAGAGACAGAGAGAGAGAAATAGACAGAGAGAGAGAGAGAGAGAGAGAGAGAGAGAGAGAGGAGAGACAGAGTGAGAGAGAGAGAGAGAGAGAAAGAGAGAGAGCGACTGAGAGGAGTTGTTCATTTCGCTCTGAGGGAGGGGGCTCGCTTACTTCGGTGGGAGTTGGGTCTTTGTCGAAGGGCCGTGGTTTCTCCGCAACAGTGGGTTTGAATCCCCGGCGATAAGCAGAGGAGTGGGTGCACCGATAATCAAATCAGATACCAACCTGGGAGAGGGTGGGGGCGGTGGACGATCTACAATTCTATAAAGGCTCTGCACGAGTGACACATATCCGTCCGTCTTTCACTCCTTCTTCACTACTGTCATCACTCACTAATCCTCTTCTTCCACTCTTTTTCCCTCCCCTCTTCTCTTCCTATCTACGCCATCTTCTAACACTCTGTCAAACTTCCCTACACAGTGTCCCCCTCCCTCTCTGTGGAGCTCCCTCACCTCCCTCTCATAGGCTTCGCCCCCTCACCTTCCGTTTCTATCCCTTCCTCCCTTTCCTTCCCCCTCTCTCCCCTAATTTCTCTCAAAATAACCCGCTCTTTCGGTACTCCCTACCCATTCTCTCCCACCTCTCGACCTACCCCTTTTTTCTCTCCCCACTCGCTCTCTGTCACCTGTCACCCACCTCTCTCTCCGACCTCCCCCAACCTTCCCCCATTCTCGCCACTCTCACAACTGCTTCCCCCGCTATTCTTATCTCTCGAGAGGACCCGCTATCACAACTTTAATCACTCTCCTCCCCCGCACTTCCTGCCTCTGCTAACAGCAGATTTCTTTATCAACCTTTAATCTGGTGTTTGCTGGAGTCGGTCTGAGCCGCTTGTCAACAAGGACTTCCTCTGACAACGGCTGCTTCCCCTTTCTGAGCTCAGAGACGCAGTGAATCGTCGACAAGATGGAGGACAGCGAGACTTACATGAATGTGAAGTTCACAGAAACGGATTCACGGTCTCCATCCAGAGGTGACTGGGGCAGAGAGAAGGATAAAGGGAGTTTTACTCTGTGTGTAACCCCGTGAATGTGTGCTTGAACGGTGTGGAGGGAGCTTCATTCGCTGTCTCAACCCGGGAGCGTTTGATAAGGCAGTGTGGAGAAAGCATCACTCTGTGTCTGACCCGGGAGTGTGAGATGGGACGGTGAGGAGGAAGTTTCAATGTGTGTCTGATCCCGGGTGTGTGTGATGGGACGGTGTAGAGGCAGGTACGCTCTGGATTTGACCCCGCGAATGTGTGATGGGACGGTGTGGAGGGAGATTCACTCTGTGTCTGAACCCAGTATTGTGTGATGGGACAATGTGGAGAGAAATGAACTCGGTGTATATGTGATCGGACTGCGTCGATAGAATTCACTCTGTTTAACCCCGGGAGTGTGTGATGGGACGGTGTGGAGGGAGCTTCACTCTCTGTTTAACCCCGGGAGTGTGTGATGGGACAGTGCAGAGGGAGATTCACTCTGTGCCTGAACCTGGGAGTGTGTGATGGGACGGTGCGGAGGGAGATTCACTCTATGTCTGACCCCGGGAGTGTGTGATGGGACGGTGCGGAGGGAGATTCACTCTGTGTCTGACCCCGGGAGTGTGTGATGGGACGGTGCGGAGGGAGATTCACTCTGTGTCTGACCCCGGGAGTGTGTGATGGGACGGTGTGGAGGAAGATTCACTCTGTGTCTGACCCCGGGAGTGTGTGATGGGACGGTGTGGAGGGAGATTCACTCTGTGCCTGAACCCGGGAGTGTGTGATGGGACAGTGCAGAGGGAGCTTTCTCTCTGTCTAAACCAGGAGGTTGTTATGGGACAGTGTAGAGGGAGCTTCACTCTCTGTTTAATCCCGGGATTTTGTGATGGGACGGTGTTGAGGGAGCACTCACTCTTTCCCTGACCCCGAGAATGTGTGATGCTATGGTGTGGAGCGAATTTCGCTCTGTCTGACTCCAGGAGTGTCTGCGTCTGACCCCGGATCTGTGTGACTGGATGCTGTAGAGAGAGCTTCACTCTGTGTCTCACACTGGGACTGTGTGATGAGACGGTATTGAGGGAGATGGCCTCTGAAACCGGGTGTGTGTAATGGGACGGGGTGCAGGGGGATTCGCTCTTTGTCTTACTCCGGTGGTAAATGATCGGAAGGTGTGTAGCGCGATTCACTGTGGCTCTAAATCCGGGAATTTGTAATGGGATAGTATGGAGGGAGCTTCACCCTGTGTCTGACGCCGGAAGAGTGTGATTGGATGCCGTGGAGGCTATTCACTCTGTTTCTGAGCCTAAGAGTGTGTGATTGGAGGTCTGGATGGAAGGTGATCTTTGTCTGACCCCGGGAGTATGTGCCAGTACAGCGTAGAGGGAATTCACTCTGTGTCTGAACCCGGGACTGTGTGGCGGAACGGTTGGCGGATGCCTTACCCTGTTTCCAACTCTCAGTATTGTGTCCCCAGCTGAATCTGAATAGCTGAATCGATTGTACAGGAACTTAACGTCACGACCCTTTCTGAGCCGTGGGTCCGGAGAGATGGTGTGAGTTTCAGGTTGGTGGTTTGACTCTGTTTAGCTGATGTGTCCATTGGTGTTGGGAGATCTCAGGGCAAGCTCATAATTCACCCTCGTGATTCCCTGTTTGAGAATTAGTAGACGGGAAAGCGTGTGGAAGCGATGAACTCTCTGGGAAGGTCGGTGAGGAAGTTGCGTTGGGGATGAGGAGGAATTCGGTAGGAGGTTTTCTGAGGATCGTGCGCCGTCGGAGAAGCGGTATATATCGAGCGCCGTGGGATGGAATGAGGATCGAGTGCTGTAGGAAGGGTCCGTGTGGAGGAAAGGGCAATGAGGAGCGAGTTCTGTTGGGGGCGAGTGGTCTCTATTTCCTACACCGCTGTCGTTTCCCTCTTTCGTTTCTCCCCCCTTCCTCACCTGCTCCCACTCTCTCCTCTCTCTCCTTTTATCCCCTCCTCCCTGTCTCCCACTGTCCCCTTCTCTTCGCCCTCTCTCATTGCCCCTTCTCAACCCCGTCTCTGCCCTATGACAGTCACCGTCTCTACCACTCTCGGTCTCCCCCTCGCGCTCTGTCCCTCTTCTCCGCTCCCTCTCATCCCACCCAGTCCAACTCTCCCGGTCTTCCCACCTCTTTCTGTCCCTAAATTGTCTTTAATCTCCTCTCGTGCCTTCTCCTCCTTTCCACCCGCCTTCTCTCCCTGTCCCTGACGCTCTTTCCTCTCGCTCTTTCACCTCTCTCTCAAATTGGTTTCTTCTCTCTTCCTCATCCCTCTCCAACTTTTCTCCTCCCCTCACTCTCCCTTCTCAATCCCCTTCTCTTTCGCTCTCTCTCACACCTCTCCCTGTTTTCTCAGTATTCCCGACTCTCTCTTCTCTCTCTCCACCTCTGTCGCCGCCTCTCTCACCCTTTTCTCCTTCCCCATTCTTTCCTTCGCGTCTTCCCGCCCATCGCCCCCATCGCTGTCTCCACCTCTCAGTTCATCGCTCTCATCCTAAGCCTCCCTGTCCCTCTCCAGTCTCCCTCCTCTGTCTTTCGCTCTCTCACCCGATCTCCCCCTCACTGGTTCCCCTCTTTCTCTTTTATCTCCCCGTTTCTTCTGTATCTCCGCGACTCATTCCAACATTCTCTACCGATCTCACTCTCTTCCTTATCTGCCTGTCCGATTCTCTCTCCCAGACTGTCTGACCTCCACCTACTCAGAGGTGAATTTTCGGAAAGTGGAACCCCGTATCGATAAGGACGAAGATCCTCTCATTGCCTCGGGACCCGGCGGGCTACCAACCACCGCACAATCAGGTCAGAGTTCACGGTGATGACGTCATTCTGGAGGGCTGACGTGTCATACTCCATATGTGTCCGGGTTTCTAATGCATCTGCCTCGACCACTTCCTCTCTAAGTTTACTCCACAGACTAACCACCATCTGGGTAACAAAAGATTATCACTCGCACCCTAATTAAACCCCGTTCCCTACTCAACCTGGACCTGTGCGCTCTGGTCCTTTCTCCAAGTCCAGGGAAGGTAACTGTAAGCATTCACCGCTCGTGGTTTTATACTTTTCAGTAAAGCCACGCTTCTCTTACCCCATTCTGTTCCTCTGCATCCAGATTCTCCCCCACCACTCTCCTACAAACCTCTGTCCATCTGTGCCTTTCTTTCTCCCCATCTCTCCCACACTTCCCGTCGACCCCCCCCCCACAATCCGTCCCTACATTCTCTCCTCCTCTATTTATTCCCCTCTATTTCTTTTGCACCACTCTCGCCATTTTCATTCTGTCTAACACTCTCCTAGCCACGCCGTTTCCTCATCTCTCTCCCTCCTCACGACTGAATTTCAGCTAAATCCTATGGCTTCTGCTTCCGGATACCCCGGACCTGAGGAGCATCTGTGCTCGTTCACCCTGCCTGTGCCTCTCGTTATTTTTTACAACTCTGTAAGGTCACCTCTGCGCTCCAAGGAATAAAGTCCCGAACTGCCCAACCTCTCCCCATGCGTCACTCCCCCGAGTCCAACTTCCTCCTAAACCTCCCAGCTCTGTAGCTTTTCCGGTACCCGGGCGACCAACACTGAACAAGTGCGGCGTCACCGTACAACTTCAAGGCGACCTCCAGACTCCTGTACCATCATATTCCAGAGTAGTGTCCCATCTGAGAACTTATTAAAGTCCACGTAGATTACATCTAGAGCCCGTGCCTGATCTGTCCTTCCCGCTGGAATTAGACCGACAACTCTCCCTGGGTAACAGGCCATCCAGGATCTCTCTCTTTCGTCTATCGTCCACCGCACTTCCTAAACTCTCTCCTGAATCCCTCACTTACCAGTCCACACTTTCTCTCTCTCTCTATAGAAAGACAGCAACATAGAAAGATAGAAAATAGGTGCAGGAGTAGGCCATCTGGCCCTCGAGCCTGCACCGCCATCCACTATGATCATGGCTGATCATCCAACTCAGAACCCTGTACCAGCCTTCCCTCCATACCCCATGATCCCTTTTAAATTCCCTCTTAAATTTAGCCAATAAACTGGCTTCAACTGTTTCCTGTGGCAGAGGAGTCCACAGCTTCACCACTCTCTGTATGAAGAATTTTTTTCCTAATCTCGGTCCTAAGAGGCTTCGCCTTTATCCTCAAACTGTGACCCTTCGTTCTAGACTTTTTCAACATCGGGAACAATCTTCCTGCATCCAGCCTGTCCATTCCCTTTCGGATTTTATACGTTTCAATAAGATCCCCCCTCGGTCTGCTGAATTCCAACGAGTATAAGCCTAGTCGATCCAGTCGTTCCTCAGATGAGAGTCCTGCCATCCGAGAAATCAATCTGGTGAACCTTCTTTTTACTCCCTCTGTGTCAAGAATGTCGCTCCTCAGATTAGGGGACCAAAACTGCACACAATACTGCAGGTGTGGTCTCCCAAGGCATTGTACACCTACAGTAGTACCTCCCTGCTCCCGTACTCGAATCCTCTTGCTGTGAATGCCAGCATACCATTCGCCTTTATCACCGCCTGCTGTACCTGCATGCCCACTTTCAATGACTGGTGTATAATGACACCCAGGTCTCGTTGCACCTCCCCTTTTCCTAATCGGCCACCATCCAGATAATAATCTGTTTCCTGTTTTTGACACCAAAGTGGATAACCTCACATTTATCCACATTAATTTGCATCTGCCATGAATTTGCCTAAAAACACCTAACCTGTCCAAGTCACCCTGCATCCTCTTAGCATCCTCCTCACAGCTAACACTGCCGCCCAGCTTCGCGTTGTCCGCAAACTTGGAGATGCTGCATTTAATTCCCTCATCTAAGTTATTAATATATATTGTAAACAACTGGGGTCCCAGCGCTGAGCCTTGCGGTACCCCACTAGTTTCTGCCAGCCATTCTGTAAAGGTCCCGTTTATTCCCACACTTTGCTTCCTGTCTGCCAGCCAATTCTCTATTCACATCAATACCTTACCCCCAATACCGTGTGCTTTAAGTTTGCACACTAATCTCCTTTGTGGGACCTTGTCAAAAGTCGTTTGAAGATCCAAATATACCACATCCACTAGTTCTTCCCTATCCACTCGACCAGTTACATCCTCAAAAAAATTATATGAGATTCATCAGACATGATTTTCCTTTCACAAATCCATGCTGACTCTGTCCGATGATTTCACCGCTTTCCAAATGTGCTGTTATCACATTTTTGATAACTGACTCTAGCATTTTCCCCACCGCCGATGTTAGGCTAACCGGTCTATAATTCCCCGGTTTCTCTCTCACTCCTTTTTTTAAAAAAGCGGGGTTACATTAGCCACCCTCCAATCCTCAGAAACTAGTCCAGAATCTAAAGAGTTTTGAAAAATTATCACTAATGCATCCACTATTTCTTGAGCTACTTCCTTAAGCATTCTGGGATGCAGACCATCTGGCCCTGGGGATTTATCTGCCTTTAATCCCTTCAATTTACCTAAAACCACTTCCCTACTAACATGTATTTCCCTCAGTTCCTCCATTTCACTGGACCTTCTGTCCCGGGCTATTTCCAGAAGATTATTTATGTCCTCCATAGTGAAGGCAGAACCAAAGTAGTTATTCAATTGGTCTGCCATGTCCTTGTTCCCCATAATCAATTCACCTGTTTCTGTCTGTAAGGGACCTACGTTTGTCTGAACCAATCTTTCTCTTTTTACATATGTAAAAATCTTCTACAGTCAGTTATTATTTTCCCTGCCAGTTTTCTCTCATAATGCTTTCTCCATTTCCTAATTAAGCCCTTTGTCCTCCTCTGCTGGACTCTAAATTTCTCCCAGTCCTCAGGTGAGCCGCTTTTTCTGGCTAATCTGCATGCATCTTCTTTGGAATTGATTTTATCCCTAATTTCCCTTGTTAGCACGTGTGCACTACCTTCCCTGATTTATTATTTTTCCAAACTGGGATGAACAATTGGTGCAATTCTTTCATGCGATCTTTAAATGCTTACCATTGCATATCCACCGTCAACCCTTTACGTATCTTTTGCCAGTCTGTCTTAGCTAATTCACGTCTCATACCTTGAAAGTTACCCTTGTTTATGTCACTCTCCATCTTGATGAAGATTTCCACCATATTATGGTCACTCTTACCCAAGGGGCCTCTCAGACAAGATTGCTAATTAACCCTTCCTCATTGCTCAAAACCCAGTCTAGAATAGCTTGCTCTCTAGTTTTTTTCTTCGACATGTTGGTTCAAAAAAAAACATCCCACACACGTTCCAAGAAATCCTCTTCCTCAGCACCATTACCAATTTAGTTCACCAAATCTACATGTAGATTGAAGTCTCCCATTATAACTGTTGTTCCTTTATTGCACACATTTCTGATTTCCTGTTTAATGCCAGCCCCAACCTCACTACTACTGTTAGGTGGCCTGTACACAACTCTCACCAGCGTTTTCTGCCCCTTAGTGTTATGCAGCTCTCCCAATATCGATTCCACATCCTCCCGGATAATGTCCTTCCTTTCTGTTGCGTTAATCTCCTCCTTAAACAGCAATGCAACCCCACCTCCTTTTCTTTCATGTCTGTCCCTCCTGAATATTGAATACCCCTGAATGTTGAGCTCACATATTTGGTCACCCTGGAGCTATGTCTCTGTGATCCCAACTATATCATATTCATTAATAAAAATCAGCACTTTTAATTCATCCATCTTGTTACAAATGCTCCTTGCACTGATACACAATGTCTTCAGGCTGCTTTTACAACACACTCAGCCCTTATGCAATTATGTTGAAAAGTGGCCGTTTTGATTTTTGCCCTGCATTTGCCGGCCTGCCACTTTTACTTTTCAGCTTACTACTTTTTGCTTCTACCCTCACTTTACACCCCTCTGTCTCTCGGCACTGGTTCCCATCCCCCTGTTGTGAACTAACCTCCTCTCTCCTAGTCCCTTTAATTTGATTCCCACCCCCAACCATTCTAGTTTAAAGTCACCTCAGTAGCCTTCGCTAATCTCCCTGCCAGGATATTGGTCCCCCTAGGATTCATGTGCAACCCGTCCTTATTGTACAGGTCACGCCTGCGCCAAAAGATGTCCCAATGATCCAAAAACTTGAATCCCCGCCCCCTGCTCCAATCCCTCAGCCACGCATTTATCCTCCACCTCATCGCATTCCTGCTGTCACTGTCGCGTGGCACAGGCAGTAATCCCGAGATGACTACCTTTGCGGTCCTTCTTCTCAACTCCCTTCCTAACTCCCTATATTCTCCTTTCAGGACCTCTGCCATTTCCTAGCTACGTCATTGGTACCTATATGTACCACGACCTCTGGTTCCTCACCCTCCCACTTCAGGATATCTTGGAAAACATAGAAACATAAAAAAAAAAAAAAACGACCGCACAATACAGGTCCTATGGCCCACAAAGCTGTGCCGAACATCTCCCTCCCTTAGGACTACCCTTACCCCACTATTTTTCTGAGCTCCATGTAGGCATCCAGGAGATTCTGAAAAGATCCTATCGTTTCCGCATCCACCACAGCCGCCGGCAGCCCATTCTACGCACTCACCACTCTCTGCGTACAAAAATTACCCCTGACATCTCCTCTGTACCTACTTCGAAGCACCTTAAAACTATGCCCTCTCGTAGAAGCCTCTGACTATCCACACGATCAATGCCTCTCATTGTATTTCACAACTCTGTCAAGTCCCCTCTCATCCTCCGTCGCTCCAAGGAAAAAAAGACCGAGTTCACTCAATCTATTCTCATGAGGCATGCTCTCCATTCCAGGCTTCATCCTCTCTCCCTTCCACTATCACCCTGCCTCTCGCTCAAACTCTTTCGCCTACTGTCTCCCACTGTCCCCTTATCTTCGCCGTCTCCGCTCACTGTTATCCCTTCCCGAAATCCACCCTTTCTTCCCACCTCGCTCTGTCTCCATGATTGCCGCTCATCTCCCTTCCACATTTTCCGCTCCTCCCTATCCACCTCTATGTCTGTCTCTCCAACGCTCTCTCGCTCTCTCTTTCCTCTCTCTCAAATTCTCTTCTCTCTCTTCCTCATCCCTCTCCACTGTTCTCCGCACACCCTCCCTTCTCAATCACCCTCCCTTTGGCACTCTCTCGCACCTTTCTCTCTCTTCTCACTGTTCCCGTCTTTCTGCACATTCCCCCGGCACACTGTAACCTCCCCCCTCTGTCGCTCACTCTCTCTCTCCCCTTTCTCACCTCGGTCTCTTTCCCCACTGTTCTTGCATTTCCCCGCCCATTACCGCATCACTCTCTCTTTGTCTCTGTCCATCGCTTTCACCGTCTTTCCTCTCTGTATATTTCCCTACTCACCCAAACCATTTGTCGCGCTGTCTCTCATCTCCTCTCTTCCCCTCGCTTACCCCTTTCTCTTTCTCCTGTCTCGTCATTCTCTCCATGACTCTGTCTCCCATTCTCTACCGCTGTCTCATTCTCTCTCTAATCAGCCGTTCTGACTCTTTCTCTCCCAGTCGGCCTGACTTCCACCTACTCAGAGCTGAACTTTCGGAAAGACGAATCCCTTATCGTCGAGGATGAGTATCCTCCCATGGCATCGGGACCTGGATGGATGCCAGCAACTGCGCAAACAGGTCAGGGTTCACCGTACTGACGCCATTCTGGAAGCATCAGATGTCATCCTCGCAAGGTTTTCGAATTTCTTGAATGCCTGGACCACTTCTCTGCGAGTTTATTTCCCCTCTCGCTCTTTCCCTCTCCCTTCGCTCCCTCTCATCCTTCCCCGTTGCCCCTCCCGGTCTTCCCACCTCTCTCTGTCCATAAATGGCCTCTAATCTCCCTTCACCCCTTCTCCTTCTCTCTATCCACCCTCTCTCCCTCTCCCGACACTTTCTCCTCGCTCCTTCACCTCTCCCTGTTCTCACACTGTTTCCGACTCTCTCCCATCTCCCACCCCCGTCTCCGCCTCTGTCACCCGTACTCTCTCCCCATTATTTCTCTTTGATCTTCCCGAATATCACCTCTCTCGCTGTCTCGCCCTCGCCGTCCATCGCTCTACTCCTCTGCCTCCCTGTCTCTCTCCTCTCTCCCTCCCCTCTCTTTCGCTCTCACTCCTCTCCCCACCCCACGCCACTTGTTCCTCTCTCTCTTCTCTCTCTTTCTGTCTCTTCTCCCTCTCCACGACTCACTCCCCCGTTCTCTACGGCTCTCACTCTCTTCCTTATCTGTCTGTCCGACTCTCTCTCCCAGACAGTCTGACCTCCACCTACTCAGAGCTGAACTTTCAGAAAGAGGAACCCCGCATCTCTGAAGACGAAGATCCTCTCATTGCCTCGGGCCGCGGCGGGCTGCCAACCACTGCACAATCAGGTCAGAGGTCACGCTGATGACGTGATTCTGGAGGGGACACGTGCCATTCTCCCTTGTGTCCAAGTATCTAATGCATCTGCCTCGACCACTTCTGTAAGACCGCTCCATAGACTGGCCACCATCTGGGTAACAAAAGGTTATCACTCGGCACCCCATGACAACCCTTTCCCCACTCAACCTGGACATGTGCGCTCTGGTCTTTGTGTAGCCCCCTGACCAGCGTCAGTGTCGCCTAGCTCGCTGTCGTCGAGGGAAACAGACCTTGGCTCCGCCAATCTGGGTAATAGTTTGTGTGGATGCAGTGCGATGTACTCCAGCTCGCCCAAATAACAGACAATACACTAGATACGATTAAATGTTTTGCAGTGTATAGATATTTCTGGAACTATATAATTAATAGAGAATAAAATATAAAAAGAAAATAAAAGGCGCAACATTTATCATAGCTCAACGTCTTCGTGCACAAACAGTTGGAGCTCGGGACCCTCCTTCTTCAGCTTGCGATCCCCTCCGACCACCTCGACCTGCCGCCTGGGACCAACAACGGTGGTCGACCAGACGCCCCATCCGAGTCCGTCTCCGGCTCCCCTCCCCACCGAACACCCTGGAACTCGGTCTCCTGCTCGGGGTCCACCTGCTTTAGCGGACTCACAGAACCTGATCCATCCTCTGTCTCTCTCTCCCGCCTTGTGCCCAAATACCGGCGCATCACACTAACTTACAGACACACAGGAAATATAACATCTATGCCAATCGGTTTGTCCACCCTCTTATTAGTAACATGTTCCAAACAACTGCTAGCAGGAGGACCTTCTCAGGAGATAACATAACAAACAAGCAATTTCAATGAAAACATAATAAAGAAGCCATTTTAATTAGACTACGCAGTAACATAAAAGAAGAAACCTCTTACATTTGATTCTCCAAGTCCAGGGGAAATAACTGCACGCATTCACCACTCGTGGTTTTCTACGTTTCTGTAAAGTCAACCCTCCGCTCCAAGAATTAAAGTCCCAACCTGCCTGACCTCTCTCCATAACTCAGTCCCTCGAGTCCAGACTCAGTCAAATCTCCCTGTATTCCATATAATTCTACAGAATAGACTACTAAGTGGTAACATGAAATGCCTTGTTGAGTTCCCAAGCATCACGTCCACTACCCTGCTCTGATGAACCGCTCTGGTTCCTCAATCTAAATATAGAAGCCGCTCCGCCTCTGACCACACACACAAAAAACAAACAAAACAAAACTGCAGAGCGCTGTGCAAAGAACTGAGCACAGCTCAGAAACCAGCCTCCCCTCCTCCTCCCCTCCTGCAATTCCTGCCAGCTCGGTGTTGTAGCCAGCAGCAACAGAGAAACACCCTGCCCGTCCTGGACATTCTCTCTTCTGCACCCGCCCCTTCCCATCGGAGGGAAGATGCGAGAGCATTTTTCACTATGCTCCACGACAGCTTCTACCCCACTGCTATCAGAATATTGAGCGATCCCCTAGTACGATCAGATCTACCCTGGATCTCACAATATACGCCCTGGTGGCCCTTGTACCTCATTGTGTGCCTGTACTGCTCTTCATCTGTAACTGTGACACTTCATTCTGCATTCTGTTATTCATTAATCTTGTTCTACTCCCATGAAGTGATCTATATCTGTGGATGTAACTGCATGCTTATAATTCACTCTTCTCCCATCCCTTCTATTACCCTGTCTCCTCTATCTCTGTCTATCCTCTCCCCCTCCCTCCCCTCCTCTATCACTTTGTCCTTCTCTCAAACTCATTCCCCTACTGTCTCCCACTGCCTGTCATGGCGCGGTCCTTGAAGACTACATTCCGGTTCACCGTCCGGTCTATCAATCCGTGTTCCAAGTTTTCCGGTTTTCCCTTGTCCACGTGTGTGCCTTTATTGAGGCACATGATTCTGATTCTGGGCTGGCTGCTTAAATAGCTCCTGGGGTCAGCTTCTTTGCTGCACTGTTCCCTTCCCTTCCCTTCACGTTCCTCATAAAGCCTCGCCTGCTACCTTCACCTGAAGACTCGATTGAAGCCTCGCCTGTATCGCTGTGATGTTCTACCGCCGGAGCAAGACCAAAGCCTTGCTGTGTCTAGATAAGGGACTGTCTATCGTTGTTCGGAACTGTCTCTGTGTCCACGCCTTCGCTAGGTAGCTTCGGCCGTTTGCTGCTACCTTGTGTTGGGAACCGTCTCTATGTCCATGCACTCGCTAGGTAGGTCCGGCCGTTTGCCGCTACCTTGAGTGAAAATCTGTCTCTCTGTGTTCTATTTATGAGTCCTGGCCCTACGTCCTGTTCACAAGGAGCGGTCCCGGCTCTGTGTTGAATGTTCCTGTCTGACAAGACCAAGGCTCTGTGCTCTGCGTTCCTGTCTCCAAAAAACCGAGACTCGGTGTTCTGCGTTCCTATCTTCCATGACCAAGTCAAGGCTTCGGGGTCTCGTCCTTTCTTTGTGCCTTGCCCAGCCCTAGAGTACCTTGCCTGGTCCAAACCACGTCCATTAACCTCGTCTAGTCCAAGCCAAGGCTTTGTGTTCTCGTCCTGTGCAGGAGTTTCACGTCCAGTCCTGTAGCCACGCGACGTACTGAAACCGCGACTTATCCTCGTTTAGATCCGGAGACCGAGCCCGAGTCAGGTTCCGGGTCGGAGTCCTTGTCCTTGTTCCAAGTTCCTGGCTCTTCGTTCAGGTCTCGGTTTCCTAGTCTCGTCCAGGACTGTGTCCTGTCCAGTGTCGCTTTGTCCCCACTTCTCTTGCTTTATTGACAAACCTAGTTCTGTTCAGTGTCTCTACCTCGCATTTGGGTCCGCTCCCAGCGCACCTCCATATCAGAGTCCCCTTATCTTCACCCTTCTCCGATCACGGTTATCCTCTCCCGAACCTCACACAATCTTCCCAAATCTCTCTGTTCCTCCGTTTCCCGGTCATCTCCCCTCCACGTCTTCCCCACCTCGCTATCCACTTCTATCTGGCTCTCCCTGACGCTGTCTCCACTCGCTCTTTCCCCTCTCTGAAATTCTCTTCTCGCTCGTCTTTATCCTCTCCCACAGTTCTCCGCACACCCTTCCTTTCCAATCACCCTCTCGTTGGCTCTCTCTCGCACCTTTCACTCACCTCTCACTGTTCCCGTCTTTCTGCAGTCTCCCCGGCACCCTCTCCCCTGACCCTCTGTGTCTCACTCTCTCTCTCCCCTTTCTCACCTCGTTCATTTTCCCGCTTATTGCTCCATCGCTCTCTCCCGTTCCCTGTGCATCGCTTTCGCCGTCTTTCCTCTCTCACTCCACTCTCCCAAACTTTTGCCTCGCTGTCTCTCAGCTGCTCTCTCACCCACGCTTCACCCTCTCTATTACTCCTGTCTCTTCCTCTCTCCGCGACCCTCTCTCTCATTCTCTACTGCTGTCTCATTTTTTTCCCTAACCAGCCGCTCTGACTCTCTCTCTCCCAGTCGGCCTGATCTCCACCGTCTCAGAGCTGAACTTTCGGAAACACGAACCCCTTATCGATGAGAATGAGGATCCTCCCTTTTCATCGGGACGTGGACGGATGCCAACTCCCGACGCACTTCCCCTCGCTCTTTCACCTTTCTCTCAAATTGGCTTCTTATCCCTAATCCATTCTTCTCCAACTTTTCTCCGCCGCTCACTCTCCCTTCTCGATCCCCTTCTCTTTCGCTCTCTCTCTCACTCCTCTCCCTGTTATCACACCATTCCTGACTCTCTCACCTCTCTCTCCCCCTCTGTATCCGCCTCTGTCACTCCCCTCTCTCTCCCCATTATTCCTCTCGGATCTTCCCGGCTATCGCCTCTCTCGCTGTCTCCCCCTCTCCGTTCATCGCTCTACTCCTCTGCCTCCCTGTCTCCCTCCTCTCTCCCTCCCCTCACTTTCGCTGTCACTCCTGTCCCCCCACTGCTCCTCTCGCTCTTCTCTCTCTTCCTATCTCTTCTGTCTGTCCGCGACTCTCTCTTCCATTCTCTACCGCTGTCTCATTCCCTCCCTAATCTTCCTGTCTGACCCTCTCTCCCAGTCGGCCTGACCTCCACCTACTCAGAGCTGAACTTTCGGAAGGACAAACCCCTCATCGAGGACAATGAGGATCCTCCCATTGCCTCGGGACCTGGAGTGATGCCAACAACTGCGCAAACAGGTCAGTTCATCTCTCTCCGCCACTTCTCTGGGAGCTCATTCCACCTCCTGCCTGTGACGTATGTAAATGATCTTGATGGGATTGTGGATGGGTGCGTTGGTGAGTTGTACGTGATACGAAGATGGGTGGTCTTGTGGGTCATGTTGAAAACTGGCAAAATAATTCAATGCGATATGGATCAGTCACAGATACAGTTCGAGAAGTGGCAGAGTTTAGCCCGTCATGTATCCAATGTGTGAAAATAGAACAAAGCGGGCAAACAATTACAGAAATGTGAAAAAAATAACAAACTCTGATAACCTGCTGGTTCACTCGGTGGTGAAATGTTGACATTCATTTCTAGAGCTGCAGAATGGAAGAGCAGGCAGTGATGCTGAGGCACCAAAAGGCACTAGAGAGACACACTTAGATGTGTGTGTGTGCAGTTCTTGGCTCCTGAGGTATACTGACATAAGACAGGTTTCAGAGAAGATAAACGAGAATGATTCCCGGAATGAAGGGGTTTCTGTATGAAGAACATCTGGCAACTCTTGGGCTGTTTTCGCCGGACATCAGGAGAATGACGGGGAATCTCATAGAAACGTCCCGAATGTTGAAAAGCCTGAACAGATTAGATATGGAAATGTTATTTCCCATGGTAGGGGATTCCAGGACAAGAAGGTACGACTTCAGGATTGAAAGACGTCCTTTTAGAACTGAGATGCGGATCAGTCCGACGGTGGTAAATCTGTGGAATTTGTTGCCCCGAGCAGCTGTGGATGCCGAGGCATTGGGTGCATTTAAGGCAGAGATGGATAGGTTATCGATGAGCCAGCGTTTCAATGGGTATTGAGAGTATGCAGGGGAGTGGGGATGACTGGAAGAATGAGATCAGCACATGATTGAATGGCCGAGCAGACTCTATGGCCGGAATGGCCGACCTCTGTTCCTATATCTTCTGCTGTTATGGCCGAGTGGTCTCTCTACAGGTGCGCATGAACAGGAGTCGAAACGGAAGATGGGAAACAGACCACACCGTCAGATCTATCTACTGTGCTTAGTTACGTCCGCCCTCATCATAATTGTGGCCGGACTCTCGATCCATCGTGAGTGGAACGGTCTCCGGGAGGAGTCAGACCATAAATAAAGAGAGTGGAACAAACTGTTATTGTAAAACACCATAGTGACAGAGACACGCCCCTTACCGTAACACCGATTAAAACCTATCACCATAACACAGACAAACACCTAACCGTGATAAAGACACGACCTTCACTGTAACACATTCAAGACTCATCCTGACACCGACGCGCTATTCACCATAACATGAACAATGCTGTCACCGTAGCACTGTCACGACCTTCAACGAGACACAGATACACTCCTAACCGTGACACGGACACGAACATCGCCGTGATAAACACATGGCGGTAACACTGACCGCAACGTACCCCTCACTGCAACATCGACATGCCCACTGCCCGTGTTACTGACAAATTCCTGAAGGCAACAGCGAAACACACTTCAGAATGACACCGACGTGTTTTCACTGTGACGCTGAGGGACCGTACTCTTTGACACCTTCACGCTCCTCGACGTGATCCGCACCGCCTCGTGACAAAGACTCAGAAGTTACTGTAACACCCCTGACCGAGACAGTATCACCGCTCAACATAACGCCGATGCACCGCTCACTGAGGCAATTACCCACACCTCATTCTGACACGGGCAAACCTCTTAGCGTGATACCAAAACACCTCAGCCTGACACTGTTACAACCACCGTGGCAATGACATGCCTCTCACCGTGACACAAAAACATTCCTCTCTGTGAGACAAACACACCCACACCATGACAGAGATACTCCACTCACCGTGACAGTACCAGGCCCCTTACTCTGACATTTCCCTCGCCGTGACCTCGAGGTACACTGCATTGTGGCCCGGCACGTCTGTCGCCGGGGCACAGAGTCACCTATCACGGTGACACCGCCACGTCCTTCACAGCAACTCGAATATAACCCGCATGATATTGACGCAGACCCTCATTGTGACAACAACATAACCTTCACCGACACATTAATATACACCTCAGCATGACACGACAGGCCGACGCCTCTCACTGTGACAACCTTAACGTGACACTGACACAACACTCTCTGTGACCCGCGCGGTAGCGTAATGCTGACTCACGTGTCACTGTAAACGCTGAACATCCTTCACCATCTCTCTCAGTATCACAGATTCGTCAGTCTCAGACCACCCTCGACCGAAACTGCCATGAGTTAAACTCAACCCTTCAATCCACGATGTCTGAGATATCTGATCTCCGTCACCGGTTCACTCAGATGGAAACGAAGTACAAATTGGTCAACGACAGCATGGCTCAAATCTGTGAATTCTTGATCAGCGGAAGAGGTGAGGCATCATCCCCCTCTTTAACCCGCTCCTCGTCACAGGGCGGGATAGAGAGAGAGGAAGCATCACTCTGTGCTTGACATCGGGAGTATGTAAAGAGATGGTATGGAAGGAAATTCCCTCTGTGTTTGACGGATGAGTGTGTGATCGTGGAGGAAGTTTCACTCTGACACTGAACCCAGGAGACTGTGACGGGACGTTTTGGTGGTGGATTCACTCTGTGTCTGACCACAGGATTGTGAGACGTAACATTACAGCTTCACTCCATATCTGACTGCGGGAATCTCTGATGGGTCGGTATGGATCCAGCTTCACTCTGTGTCTGACAGGCGGGTTGTGTGATCAGACAGGGCCCAGAGAGATTCACCCCATGTCTGACCCTTGATTGGTTTTATGCCATGGCGGAGAGAGAGTTTCACTCTGAATCCTGGAGTGTCTGACGGGACGGTGCAGAGGAGGCTTCACTCTTTGACGGAAACCGCGAGTGTGTGATAGGACGGTGTGGAGGGAGAATCACAGTGTATCTGATTCCCGGAGTGTGTAATGGGTTATTAGAAAGAGAAAGCGTCTGTGTCTGACTCCGGGAGTATGTGATGGGACAGTGCAGAGGGGCATTCTCACTATGTGAAACCGGATTGTGTGACTGGGTGTTGTGAAGTTAGTCTGACTCAGTGAGTGTGCCATGGGAGGATGAAGGCGGAACTTCGCTCTGTGTGTGAACACAGGGGGGTGTGGGGACTGTTCAGAGAGAGCTTCACTCTGTGGTTCACCAGCGAGTGTGTGATGAAACGTAAGGAGGGAGGTTCACACTTTGTTAGACTCGGGTTGGGCGGTGTGTGATGGGATTGTGTGGAGTGAGATTCATTCTGTGTTTGACCACGGGAGTGTGTGATGGGAGGTAAGGAGGGAGATTCACATTGTATTAGCCTCGTCAGTGTGTGATGGGACAGTGTGGAGGGAGCTTTCCTCCGTGCCTGACACTTTGCTCAGTGGTGTGTTGAGGAGTTGTAAAGGGAGAATCACCCTCCCTCTGACACTTGTCGTGTGTGCTGAGGGAGTTTCTTTCCGCGTCTGACGCTGGACTGTGCGATGGGATCGCGGAGAGGGAGATTCACAATGTGTCTGACCAAGGCTGTGTGTGATGGGACTTTGTGGAGCGATCTCTGATCTCTGAGCCAGGGAGTGTGTGGGAAGTGTTATGGAGCGAGCTTTACTCTGTGTTTGAGACGGTGTGGAAGGAGTAAAACCGGGTATCTGACCCCGGAAGAGCGCGACGTCTGACCGGTGGGATGTGTGATGAAGCCATGGAGAGAGAGTTTCACTCTCTGTCTGACCCCGGGAGTGTGTGATGGGACCGTGTGGAGGGAGATTCCGTCTGTGTCTGATCCCGGGAGTGTGTGATGGGACGGTGTGGAGGGAGATTCACTCTGTGTCTGACCCCGGGAGTGTGTGATGGAACGGTGCGGGGGGAGATTCACTCTGTGTCTGACCAAGGCAGTTCGCGACGAAGCTTTGTAGACGGAGCGAAACTCTGTGTCTGACCTCGGGAGTGTGTGATCGGAACGTGTGGAGGGAGCTTCACTCTATGTCTGACTCCGGGAGTGTGTGATCGGAACGTGTGGAGGGACCTTCACTCTGTGTCTGACCCCGGGACCGTGTGATGAAACGGTGTGGAGGGAGCTTCACTCTGTGTCTGATCCCGGGAGAGTGTGATGGGACAGTGTAGAGGGAGCATCACTATGTGTCAGACCCCGGGAGTGTGTGATGGGACAATGTGGACGGGAGCTTCACTCAGTGTCTGACCCCGGGAGTGTATGAAAGGCAGTGTGCAGGGAGCTTCACTCCACGTCTGACGCCTGGTGTGTGTGCTGCGTCCGCTGAGACAGAAGTTCAATCTTCGTCTGACCGTGTTAGTGTGTGATCTGACCGTGTATCGGGAGCTTAAATCTGTGTCTCACCCCGTCTGTGTATGAAGGAACTCTGTGTTAGGCACCGTGTGCGTGTTATGGGAAGCTATGGCGGTGTGGAGGGTGCGTTGGATCAGTGCGTTTGTGTGGGGGCTGGTCATGCGTGTGACTGACAACGGGAACAGTGACGCGTGCCTTGATGGTGTTTCGCTCTGTGTCTGATAACAGCGGTGTGTGATAGGACGTTGGGGAGCGAGCTCCTCTCGTTTTCTGACCCCTGTGTTGTGTGATGTGACCGAGTAGAAGGAGCATCATACAGTGTCTGAAACCGGAAGTGTGCGATGGGACAGTGCGGATGGAACATCACTCTGTGTGTGACACCCGGAAGGTATGATGGGACCGTGAGAGAAGAGACTGTCCCCGAGAGTGTGTGACGGGACAGTGTGGACAGAACACTAATTTATGGCTGACCCGTCAGGAAGTGTGTGATTGGATGGCGTGGGAGTTGCAGTCTTCAACTGAATCCGGGTGCCTGTGATGCAGAGGTGGTTTCATTCCGCATCTGATCTCAGGAATTTGTGATGGGACAGTGTGGAGGGAGCTTCACTCTGTGTCTGACCACGGGTGGGTATAATGTAACAGTGTAAGAGAGTTTCACTCTCAGTTTGTCCCCTGGATTCATGATGGGACAGTGTTGAAAGAGATTCCCTCAGTGTCTGACACTTGACTGTGTGACAGGACGGTGTGGAGGCAGATTCACTCTGTGTCTGAACCCGGGAGTGCGTGCTGGGATGGTGTGAATGAAGCTTCACTCTGTGTCTGAGCATGGGGGTGTCTGATGGGACTGTATGGAGGGAGCTTCACCCAGCGTCTGACCAGAGGAATGTGCGAAGGGGTGGTGTGGAGGGAGATTCACTCTTTGTCTGACCCCGGCAGCCTGTGATGGGACGTAGTGGAAAGAGCTTCACTCTGTGCCTGACCCCGGGAGTGTGTGATGGGACGGTGTGTGGGGACATTTACACTGAGACTGACGCCGGGGTGTGTGATGGGACGATAAGGAGGGAGATTCACTCTGTGTCTGCCCCTGGGAGTGTGTGATGGGACGGTATGGAGGGAACTTCACACTTGGTCTGACCACATGAGTATTGGATAGGACTGTGTGGAGGAATTTTAATCTATGTCTGACCACGGTGGTGAGTGATGGGACGGTGTGGAGGAAGCTTCACTCTGTATCTGACCCTGGGTGGGTATGATGTAACAGTGTAAGGGTGTTCTACTCTGTGTTTGTCCCCTGGATTCTGTGATGGGACAGTGCTGAATAAGATGGGACGTTGTGAAGTGAACTTCACTCCTGACTGATATATTGAGTGAACGATGGGAGCTATGTAGGGAACATCACTCTGTTTCTGACCCCAGTAATTTGTCTTAGAAACCATAGAAACCACAGAAACTACAGCACAGAAACAGGCCTTTTGGCCCTTCTTGGCTGTGCCGAATCATTTTCTGCCTAGTCCCACTGACCTGCAACACGGACAATATCCCTCCATACACCTCCCATCCATGTATCTGTCCAATTTAATTCTTAAATGTTAAAAAAGAACCCGCATTTACCACCTCGTCTGGCAGCTCATTCCATACTCCCACCACTCTCTGTGTGAAGAAGCCCCCCCAATGCTCCCTTTGAACTTTCGACCCCCTCACCCTTAACCCATGTCCTCTGTTTTTTTTTCTCCCCTTGCCTCAGTGGAAAAAGCCTGCTTGCATTCAATCTATCTACACATAATAATTTTATATACCTCTATCAAATCTCCCCTCATTCTTCTACGCTCCAGGGAATAAGGTCCTAACCTATTCACCTTTTCTCTGTAACTGAGTTTCTCAAGTCCTGGCAACATCCTTGTAAACCTTCTCTGCACTCTTTCAACCTTATTTATATCCTTCCTGTAATTTGTTGACCAAAACTGAACACAATACTCCAGATTCGGCCTCACCAATGCCTTATACAACCTTCATCATAACATTCCAGCTCTTATACTCAATACTTTGATTAATAAAGGCCAATGTACCAAAAACTCTCTTTACGACCCTATCTACTTGTGTCTTGGGAGAGTGCTGAGGGAAATCACTCTGTATTATACCAGGAGTGTCTGATGGGACAATGCAAAGCGATGCTCAGACTGTATTCAACACCTGGGAGTGTGATGGGACTGTACGGAGGGAGTGTCAATCTGCGTCTAACCTCTGTGGGCTGTGAAGTGATGCTGTGGAAGGAGCTTCACTCTGTGACTGACACAGTGTGAGTGAGATGGAATGCCACGGAGGAAGTATCACCCTAAAGCTGATCCTTGTAGTCTGTGATGGAAAGGTGTGGAAGTGTTCCACTCTGTCTGAGAACGTGTTGTGTGTTTGGATGTTGTGGACGGAGCTCACTTAATGCCTGTCCACGGGATTGTTAGATGGGATGGACTGGAGGGAGTATCACTTTGTGTCTGACCCCGGGATTGTGAGGTGACGGTGTGGAAGGAGCTTCACTCTGCGTTTGACCCTGAGAGTGCGTGATGGGACGGTGTGGAGGGAGTTTAACTTTGTGTCTGTTCCCTGGAGTGTGTGATGGGACGGTGTGGAGGGAGCTTCATTCTGTGTCTGATCCCGGGATTGTGTGATGGGACAGTATGGAAGGATCTTCATGTTTGTCTGACGACGATGGTGAGTGATGGGACGGTATGGAGGGAGATTCGCTCTGTTGCTGATCCTAGTAGGTGTGAATGGAAGGTGCGGAGGTGTGTGCCTGACCCCGGAATGGTGTGATGGGACAACGTAGAGGTAGATTCACTCTATGTCTGACCCCGGAAGTTTGTGACGGGACGGTGTGCAGGGGGTTTCACACTTTGTTTGACCCTGAGGGTGCGTGATGGGACGGTGTGGAGGGAGCTTCACTCTGTGTCAAACCCCGAGAGTGTGTGATGGGGCGGAGTGGAGGAAGCTTCACTCTATGCCAGGGTATGTGACGGGACGGAGTGAAAACAGCGACACCTGCTGTCTGAATCCGGGATGGGACGTTGTGGAGGGAGGCTGACTTTTTCTCATTCCAGTCGGTGCGATGGGAGCAATGGAGGGAGATTCACTGTTCTTCGTTCCTGATTTGCAGAGGAAAGCTGTCCTGGGAACTGGACCGAAAACGCAGATCGGTGTTATTTCATATCCACCTTGGAGAAATCTTATGATGCAGCGAGGAATCATTGTTCAAACGTTGATGCAAGTCTCCTCGAAATCAATTCAAACAAGGAAAAGGTATGTGTCACACCGTGAGAAGCGATATGGAGAACAATCACACACTCTCGGGGTTTAACAAAGATTCAATCATTGCACACCGTCCCTCACACATCCCGGGGATAGACACGGAGTGGAACTCCCTCCAGAATCAGAATCAGAATCAGGTTTATTGTCACCGGAATGTGACGTGAAACTTGTTAACTTAGCAGCAGCAGTTCAATGCAACACATAATCCAGCAGAGAGAGAGAGAGAGAATAATAAAAATATAAAACATAATGAAAAAATAAACAATTAAATCAATCACGTATATTAATTATTTAAAATGCATAAACAAATGTTGTACATTATAAAAAGTGAGGTAATGTCCAAATCTTCAAAGTCCATTCAGGAATCGGATCGCGGAGGGGAATAAATTGTTCTGGAATTATTGAGTGTGTGCCTTCAGGCCTCCCTGTACCTCCTACCTGATGGTAACAGTGAGAAAAGGCCATGGGCCCAGGGTGCTGGAGGTCCTGTATAATGGACGCTGCCTTCCTGAGACACTGCTCGCTGAAGATGTCCTGGGTACTTTGTAGGCTAATTCCCAAGATGGAGCTGACTCGATTTACAACCTTCTGCAGCTTCTGTCGGTCGTGTGCAGTAGCCTCTCCATACCAGACAGTGATACAGCCTGTCAGAATGCTCTCCACGGTACAAATATAGAGCTTTTTGAGTCTGACAGAATTAAGTCCCTCCACACCGCCCCATCACACAGTACCGGGGTCAGACACAGAGTGAATCTCCCTCCACAAAGTCCCATCACGCAGTCCAAGGATCAGACGCTGGGTCATTCCATCTCTGTCCCACCTCTTCACTTTTTCCTGCCGTCAGGAATGGAGAGAGGGTAATTGTTACCCTCAGGTTCGACCAGCATGCGTTTGTCTGGGGGTCGGGGGGAACACTGCCTCCGGCCCGGCCAAACTGAGAAATCTCGTTTGTGTGGATGTACCGTGATGTGTTGCCCGGTTACAAATCAATCCCACGAAATAACGAGCAGTGCACCGTATGCAAGTAAACGATAGAGCTTCAGGGTTCTTAATTTAACTGTAGGGTTAGCATCGAAAACAAAGAGAAAAAGGGCCCATTTTAATGAAACAGTCTAAAGCGCTCGCTGTAGCTCACTCTTTTCCCGTCCGTTCGTTCTCCATCGATTTCCCACGGGCGTCGTCACCTCTCGACGCCATTCCAAGTCCGCTCAAGCCTGCAGTCTCCGCCTTCCCCGTTCTGGCATCGTCTCTCTGCATCTTTTCTCGAACAAAAGCCATCGAACCCAGCCTCCCGGACACACAAGAAATTAAACCATCCCCATCGTCGGAGGCCACACATTCCCAAGGGCCGATTATCTCTAGTCAGAACAGCTCGAGAGAATCTATCTGTCAGCAGCTTCCAGCACAGACGACAGCCTGCTGCAGCTGCTGTGTTATACAAAATGCAGACCAGCCACAGCCCTGCAGAACCTCGCGTCATGCTGTCTTCAGCTTCTGAGAGACGGCGCACCGCACGATCTAGTTTATCTGTGCATGCTCATGCTCTTTCTATGCCTGATGCGAGACACTGGATAGAAGCTTCCTTCACTGTGCGATCAGAATGTGGAACAGCCTTCCAGATGCTGTGGTTGGAAACAACTGCGACGATGGGTCCAAGCCTTCAAGAGCCGGGTGCACAAACTCCTATCCTCTCTGGGAGGGAAGTCACATGCTTCTTCATAAGCGATCATGAAGGAGACCCGGATGGCAATGCTTGGTTTTTCGCAGGTAGGGTTAATACCTGACTTTCAAGAGCGCTTGTGAGTTATGTTCCGGCTGGACTTAATCCTTAAACTGCCGGAAAAAAGTGCGGGAAAAAAAAAAAACAGAAACAAAAACAGGCGCTGTTTTATCCCGATAGGGATTAGTTGTTAGTTCCAAGTGCTCCCGCCACATTTTGTAGCCCTGAAAACTTATCCTTCAATTTCTTTGAATTATGGACGTGTCGAGTTTCGGTGGGACTCAAGTGCAGACCAATGAATACTTTTTACACCAGGATTTATTAGCGACCAGAAAGGCAACAGTCTTTCAAAAACAGAAGGCAGGCACGAATCCGTAATGGCAGGCAGAGGTCTTAACCAGAAAAGGCAGTCAGGCGACAGCAGACAAATCCAGAGCGCACAGGCAAGAATCAGGTACAAGAACGGGCAAAACCCAAAACACAGAATCAGGCAAAATCGGTTGGCAGAAGCCGTGATGACAGACTGGAACGACACAGGTCAGAACTGGGACGAACTGGCAGAGAATGCTAGTCAAGGCGGGGTTGAAATGAGCGGGGTAATGACTGAAAATTAGAAACAGGTGGGCGCAAATGAGGAGACGAGCAGGTAATTGGAGGAATTCCAAAAAAAGGAAAGGGGCTGGGCCAGAACCCACATGGCCAGGTGAAAGATAACAGAAGTTAAAGACTGTCGTGATCCAGAGCTACCAGCAGAGGCCCTTCGACCCAGTGTCCAGGCCGGATCCTTTACAGGAGGGCAACATAATTGTCTCTCTCCAGCAGAGTCCATCGTAATCGTCAGGACTCCAGTATTCTACTACATTTCTTTATTTTTCTGAAGTGTATATATGATATTTTTATGTTTTATCGCTGAGCAGCAGTGAACCACCTGTTTGGCCTTTCCGAGTTCTCTCTGGGAACTAGTTGACTTGAGCAGCATTTCTGATCTGGCTATTGTTCACGATCGCACTAAACAACAATAAAACCCCAAAACACTGCTGCTGCAGAGAAACCATTACATCAGCAGTAACATTTCCCAGGGCGTTACATGCACAGTAATCGAAGGGATTTTATTTCACAGGATTTTGTTTCCAATTCTACCGACGATGAACACGGATCTACTGGATTGGAAAATGCGCAGACGGGTGAGGTTTGGACTGTTACGGGTCGTTGGTGTGGGATTGACACGAGGCCGTAGGGAAAGAGTCGGACAGTGGGGTCATTTTTTAGACTGACACGAGGCCGTGGGGAAAGAGTGGGTCTGTGGGATAAGTTCTGAGACTGACACAGGTCCGTGGGGAGAGAGTCGGGCACTGATATTAGTTTGAGTATTGACACAGATCTGTGGGGAGAGAGTGTGGGGAGAAGTTTGGAGACTGATACAGGGTTTTAGGGAGTGTGCGACAGTGGGATAAGTTTGTAGACTGACACAGGGTTTTAGGGAGTGTGCGACAGTGGGATTAGTCTGTTGACTGATGCAGGTTTGGCGGGAGAGGGTGGTAGAGTGGGATTAGTTTGGAAACTGACTCGGTACTGTCGGAGAGAGTGGTGTAGTGGGATTCGCACGGCGATGTACTCGGCGCTGTTGGGAGAGCACGGTGTCATGGGATTAGTTTAGAGACTGACAAGGAGCTGTGGGGAGAGCGCAGATTAGTCGGATTAGTTTGGCGACGGGCTCCGGTTGCCTGCTGGATCTGTTTTGTACTGTTGAAATTGTCTAACCCTCTTTGATAGGAATGTGACCTCTTATCTTCTGTACAAGATGTCCCATGGATCCCCCACCTACAGTAATTGCGACTCGGACCCACGGAGTAACATTTGTAAAAGGAAACACAGATTCATCTGCGAGAAGTCTGCATTTTTATACCCGGATATTCCTGAAGCGACCCAAGGTCTCTGTCAAGAACCTGACGGGCCGACTTCAATCATTTGACGACACCCCACGTCTCCCCATTCAATCTACCCTACTCTCACTCCCCATCATTTCATCCATCCCCTCCCTCTCTGCCCTCCATCCTATCCTATTCTCCTCCTCAACTCGCATCGCCATTCTCCCCCACTACTCACACTCTCCCCATCTACTCCACACTTCTCCCCTCCCTGTGCCGCTCTCCCCCGCTCCCGCCCAGTTACACCCCCTTTCTACTCCTCTTCTCTTCTTCCCCTTCTTCTCTCTAACTCATTCCCTTTCTCCCTCTTCCTCTCCTCCTCGGAGCCCATTCTCCGCCTCTCCTTTCTCGGTTCCCTCCACCCGCTCTCGCCTCAATTCTGTGCGCACTGGCCCTCAGTTCACCAACACAAAGGAAAAAGACTGTGCACATTCACCCTGTATGTGCCTCTCCTGGCTTCATACCTACTCTTCAAGGAACAAAGTCCCATCCTTCTTGCCTTCTGTCCATAACTCAGAACCTCCAGTCCCGGCAAAATCCTCGTAAATCTCCCTCTGCGCTCTTTCCAGCTCAGTGACATCTTTCCTACAGCAGCGCGACCAGAACTGAACACCGAACTCACAGCGCGGCCTCACCGACCTTTTGTACAATTATAACGAGGCTTCAGTGCGGTACAAAGACATAAATTTCAGGAAAATTGCGAAAATTAATAAATACTGCAAAAAGGTGAATACCGAGCGAGTGTTTAAGTGTTCAGGGAGCGTTCGCAATCTGATGGCGGAAGGGAAAGAACTGCTTGTAAATTGTTGAGTTTCCCGGCTCCTGTACCCCTCCCCGATGGTACCTATCAGTACAGGGCATTTCCCGGCGGGAGGTGAGCCTCGCTGATGGATGCGGTCTTCCCGAGGCATTCCTTCTTGAACATGTTCTCGATGGAGGAGAGGGTTGTGCCCGTGATGGAGCTGGCTGAGTCTAGAACCTTCTATGGTCGATGGCGACCCTCTGCGTTGCAGCCTCCACACCAGGTGGCCATGCGACAAGCCAGAATGCTCGACACCGTACATCCCCAGAAATGTGCGAGTCTGGTTTTGATGTTAAAACCACTATCTTTGTTAGGAACTACTTATAATATAATAACTTAATCAAGATAAACAATAATTAACGGTGCTATGTGTAGATATGTGAATAAATATAACTATTCAGAGTTGGGCGGAAAAGGCTTAGTTAGCATCTTGAGATGGTAAAGCAGGAATGTTCAGTAATCCACGAAATAAATTGTGGGAAAGAAACATTTGTAATCCAAGGTAAAATGTAGAGAAAAGTTAAGTACAAAATATTCCACAGGTTTCACGCTGGTAAAACGAGATGACAGTCGCCGTAGGTCTTGTCCGACGTGTCGTTTCAAATGCACATACGAATTATCACCGAAAGTGACCTGTCACGGGAATATCGTATTCCAGAGGTTACCACACAGCATACCCAGGCAACCTAAAATCCACTCCTATGGATCCGACAAAGTGACGGTCACACATTCGTTGTGCACCGTGTTCCGATGTTTAACCCCCTCTTGTGGGCAGAGGAAAGTTCAAAGTCTTATCTGCGACAAGCTGAGGTATCGGCTTCCAGTGTTTCCGTCTCTCTCTCTCTCTCTCTCTCTCTCTCTCTCTCACTGTGTTTAATCTGGCCAAACCACGGCAGCCGGTGACTGACGTCATAGTCCCACCTCCCTCAGGCGCTCTTAAAGCGACAGTCCACAGTTAACGAAACCTGCTGGTTCGGAACAGCACCGACCTATAACACACTGATAGGATCAGACACAGAGTGAATCTCCCTCCGCACCGTCCCATCACACACTCCCAGGGTCAGACACAGAGTGAAACTCCCTCCGCACCGTCCCATCACACACTCCCAGGGTCAGACACAGAGTGAAACTCCCTCCACACTGTACAATCGCACAATCCCGGGGTCAGACACAGAATCAATCTCCCTCCACACCGTCCCATCACACACTTCCGGGGTCAGACACAGGATGAAACTTCCTCCACCCCGTCTCATCATACAGTCCCGCATTCAGACACAGAATGAAGCCTCCTCCAGACCATCCTTTTACACAATGTGGTGGTCAAACACAAAGGGTGCAGCTCCCTCCGCACTCTCCCTTCCCCCCACTCCTGTTGTAATAATCCGAGAGAGACTCCGTAAATTGTTTTCCATTTTCGCATTAATCAAGGGAATTTAATTTCACAGAGTGTTGTTAGCACGCTCATTTCATCCTTATCCATGCATACTGGATTGGAAATGCGAAAAAGGGTAAGATTTGGACTGATCTGTCGGGTTAGAATTAGGGAATGACACAATACTGACTGGAGAAAATTGGGTTAGTTTATGGTCTGAAATATGTTTGTGGGAAAAAGTGGACAATCGGGATTGTTTGAAGTCCGTACGAGATTGTCGGGAGACGGTGGCACAATGGGAATATATTGGGGAACGATACGTGTCTGTCGAGGAAGGTTAGGGCTGTGGGAATATCTTGAGGACTGGCAGGAACTCTGGGGAGGATCAGTACCCTGGGATTACTTTGCTGACAGATGCAGGGCTGTAGGAATGCAAGACGCAACGGAATTAGTTTAGAGAGGGACACGAAGTTATGGGGAGATGGGTGGAACGTGGCATTGAACTGATTTGTGAGGAAAACGTTGGGCAGCGGGACCTCTTTGACGCAGGTGTGACCTGTACCAAAACGACGAGTTGCACTTGAATCCTAGGGGGACCAATATCCTGGCGGGGAGATTTGCGAAGGCTACTGGGGAGACTTTAAGCTAGAATTAGGGGGTGGCAGTCAAATTGAAGAGACGAGGAGAGAGGAGTTTAGTTCACAATTATAGAAAGCTAGTAGACAGTGTGAGGGAGGATAGACAGGGGACAGCGAAGGGGAGCACACAGACCGAAGATGTAGGGGAGAAGGTAGAAAAAGATAACAAAGTTATTTTGCACCATTAGGGATAAACAGAGAGTAAGAGGTGGAGAGTTTGTTAAATACATCTATTTCAATACTAGGAACATTGCAAAAAAAAGGTGGATAGTTTAGTGCATGGACTGATATCTGGAAATATGATGCTGTAGCTGTTAGTGAAACGTGCTGAGGCAGCGGTGTGATTGGCAACTAAATATTCCTGGATTTCGTTGCTTCAGGTGTGATAGAACCGGAGGAACAAGAGGGGGAGGTGTTGCATTGCTTGTCAGAGAAAATATTACAGCGGTACTTTAAAGGATAGATTAGAGATAGAACATGGTTTACTCGTCGGCAGCTACAAGATAGAAACTACAGGATAGAAACATGCACTGAACTCATCTGCCTTTCGTACAATACTTCCTGCATTAAAACGCACTCAGCTCATAACATGAGAGCCAGCAGGCTCAAATGTTTACTTCCATACTTTCTCTGAGATCTTAACAACATCTACCCCAATAACCACTCCACTATCAGTTTTGGCATTCTGCTTTACATCCCTCTGCATCTCGAGTATAAACCGTTTCAAGCCCCCTCTTATATGAAAACTTCCCGCTGGGTTATTGGTTCCCGTCCAGTTCGGGTGTAAACTGAGAGAGTTGCTCGGGGCAGAGAAAATGAATGAGCTGCACAATGTGGGGTGGTGTGACGTGGTCTCCAGGCAGGAGTATGTGCTGCCCCCTAGTGTTCGGTCGGCAGATGACAAGCTCTGTTCTGGTCTTCTGCGGATTTCAATGGCAGTCAGTGGACCCAGAGCTGCACGCTGCGTTGTCGCCGATTTTTATATACAAGCCCACAGAACCTCTTTTCTGTCCTATAACACGAATCCGCTATCATCACAGCTGACCTCATCTCGTTCGTCCCTTTCTCTTCTGAATCACCAGAGCCAACCTCATAGACATCATCTGCCAGACTTGCATCTACCCGGTTATTTGCACCCCTCTCCCTCGCCTAGAAGTCTACAAAGGATTATACCTGTTAATGAGGAGTTTGACCCGGGGCACTCTATACTGGGACTGGCTGTTTAATCCCTTTCATCCTCCTGACTGTCACCCAGTTCCCTGTGAACCTTGGTCTAACTTCCTCCCTATCACCGCCCCACTCAGCTTCCCGCATGACCCTGAGCTCATCAAGTTCCATTTCCTTATCTCTGAGTGTTGGAAGCAGCATCCGGATGCACTTCTCACAGGTGAAGTTGTCAGAGACACTGGAGGTCTCCCTGCCGTCCCAGGTCCTGCAAGAGGAGCATTCAAATATCACTCCAGGCATGCCTACTGCTCTTACTGTGCTCTTACTAAATCAAACCTATCAACTTTTACCCCTATCTTATCTTTATTTGCCCCCGCTTGGGAATCCGCTTCACAGATTGGTTGTTGTTGAAAAAAAAAAAAAAACGCGAGACGCTGCTTTTTAATTCACATACAGTGGAATGCAAAAGTTTGGACACCCCTGGTCAAAATGTCTTTTACTGTGAAAAGATAAGCGTGTAAAAGATCACCTGATTTCCAAAAGGCATAACCTGAAAGATTACACGTTTGGTTCATATTTTAAGCGGATTACTTTTCCTTTATTTCCATCTTGTACAATTTGAAAATAACAAAAAAGGAAAAGGGCCCGAAGCTACAGTTCGGGCAGCCTGCTTGGCCAGTACTGAGGAACACCTCCTGTGGCAAGTATCACAGCTTGTAAACGCTCCTTATAGCCTGCTCAGAGTCTTTCAATTCTTCTTCAGGAATATTCTTCCATTCTTCCTGAAAAACGCTTCTAGTTCTGAGAGATTCTTGGGCCGTCTTGCGTGTCTTTTCAGGTCTTCCACAGACTTTCGATGATGCTTGGGTCGGGGGACTGTGAGAGCCAGGGCAAAATCTTCAGTTTGCTCCCCTTCAGGTAGTCTATTGTGGATTTTGAGGTGTGTTTAAGATCATTATCCTGTTGTAGAAGCCATCCTCTTTTCATCTTCAGCTTCTTTACAAACAGTGTGCCGTTTTATTTATTTTTTATTTTCCAGAATTTGCTGGTATTTAATTAAATTCATTCTTCCCTCTTCCAGTGAAATGTCCCCAGTGCCATTGGATGCAACACAAGCCCAAAGCATTATCGATCCACCCCCGTGCTAAACAGTCGGAGAGGTGTTCTTTTCATGAAATTCTGCACCATTTTTTTCTCTAAACATACCGTTGCTCATTGCAGACAATAAGTTCTGTTTTCACCTCATTGGTCCACGGCACTTGTTTGCAAAATGAATCAGGCTTGTTTAGATGCTCCCTTGCAAACTTCTGACGCTGAATTTTCTGGTGAGGACGCAGGAAAGGTTTTCTTCATATGACTCTTCCATGAAGGTCATGCTTGTGCAGGTGTCGCTGCACAATAGAACAGTGCACCAGCACTCCAGAGTCAGCTAAATCTTCCTGAAGGTCTTTTTCAGTCAAACGGGGCTTTTGATTTGCCTCACCATTAATCCTACGAGTAGATCTCTCGGAAAATTTTCAGGTGTTCCAGCCCTCAACTTAACCTCCCCGTTCCTGTTAACTGCCATTTCTTAATTACATTACAAACTGAGGAAACGGCTACCTAAAAATGATTTGTTATCTTCTTATAGCCTTCCCTTGCTTTGTGGGCATGAATTATTTTAACTCTCAGAGGGCTAGGCAGCTGCCTACAGGAGCCCATGGCTGCTGATTGTTGGGATAAGGTTTGAGGAGTCAGGGTATTTATAAAGGTTTCAAATTTGCATCACCTTGCTTTTCCTAACGATGATTGTGAACAAGCCATAACCCTAACAAGCTAATTAAGGTCCGAGACTTTGGTAAAAGTTATCTGAGAGCTCAAATCTCCTGGGGTGACAAACCTTTGCATCGTCATCCTTTCCCTTTTTTTCGCTCTAAAATTGTACAAAACAAAACAAATGCACTAATCTTGATTAAAATGTTGAAAAGATTGTTTAAACATTAACTTAATAACTTTTGGAGATCAGGACATCTTCTATTCGTCTACACACACATTGCATGCCAGTCTACTTGCCTCGCTCCTGATCTCTGTTTGGAGGCTGTCCCGGCGCCAAAATTGTAAGAATCTATCACATATTCCTCAAATCATAGAGTGGAATTCCCACCGGATCGTTCCATCACACAGTCCTTGGATCAGGCACAGAGTGAAGCTCCATCCACACCGTCCCATCGCACAGTCCTGGGATCAGACACAGAGTGAAGCTCCATCCACACCGTTTCATCACACAGTCCTGGGATCAGACACAGAGTGAAGCTCCATCCACACCGTTTCATCAGACTTTGTCTGTCACAGACACAGAGCGAAAATTCTTCTTCACTGTCCCGTCCTACACTTGCCGCCGTTCAAACACTATGTGTGGCTCCCCTCCACCCATTCATTTCGAGAGGACTGTGACGTAAAAGCAAGAATGGAATTTTACGGATCTGTGAGGTCATATTTGCAGCATTGTGATGTCAGTGACCTGTACTCGCTGGGATTGAGAAGAATGAGGGCTGACCTTATGGAAAGCTCTCGGATGGTGAAAGGCTGTGACAGAGTGGATGTGCAGAGAATGTTCATTATTGTAGGGGAGTTTCGGACCAGATGACACAGCCTGAGAACAGAGGGATATCTTTTAGAAAGGAGATGAGAAGGATTATCCACAACCAGAGCGTGGGGAATCTGCGGAATTCAGGAAGCCGTGGAGGCCCGGCCATTTGGGTATATTTAAGGTTGAGTTTGATAGAGTCTTGATTAGTCAGGGCTGGAAAGGTAACAGGGAGAGGGCGGGAGATTTGGTGCTGAGAGGGAAATGGATCAGCCGTGATGAAATTCGGAACGAACTCCATGGTCTAATTCTACTCCTACGTCGCATAGACTTATTTGAAGTTCAGGGTCCCTGGCTGTCAGTAACTCAGAGGATCTATAGTGGGTCCAACACGTTCATGCAACCACGGAGGTATCATGTGTCATATTGAATAGGACGGACATGCAGGTTTCCGCAACTCCATTTCCCAGAGTACGGTGAAGTTACTATTCTTTTGCGACTCAGACTTGCAATTATTCCCTGTCCCATTCCTGCATGGTAAGTCTGTAATTAAAGACCTCTAGCTGAGCACTCAGCGATCAACCGTAAGAGTTACGTTTCCAGTCCAACTGTTTGTGATGTTTTCCGATTGGTATCGTGCCGTCTAGTTTATTTAGAGTCGATGGTTGTGTTAATTCCAGACGTTCCTGTGTAAGTCTATTGTTAAAGGAATCTAGCTGAGCACTCAGTGCTCAATCGTAAGAGTTACATTTCCAGTATTACCATTTGTGATGGTTTTCGATTGGTTTCCTACAGTCTAATTTATTTTGAGTCTGAGCCTGAGTTAATTCTAGACCACATTCTGCATTTGAGTTCAACAGCATCCATAGCTGTCTCGTTACAGAAGGGATCACAGCTTTATGTGTTTGAGCACATGTGGGTTCTCATTGAAGATGAGGAATTTTCAATGCATGTACGTTGGAGACAATTCTGTCTTGCCAGATCGCCTCCTGGTGTGGAGGCTGCAACGCACGGAATCTAAATAGGCTCCGGAGGGTTCTAAGCTCAAACGACAGTCTGGCAGTCTCAGCCCTCCCCACAACCGAGGACATTTTCGTAAGGCGATGCCTCGAGAAGGCCGCATCCATCACTCAGGACCCTCACCACCCCGGAGGAGATCTGTCCGTTAGTACTAACAAGGAGGGGTCACAGGAGCCGAAGCACCCACACACAACGATTCAGAAACAGCTCCTTCCGCTGAGCCGTCACGTATTTAAACACATGAGCACAGACTCGACATTTTTGCTGTATTTATTCATACTATGTAATTTACATTAATTGTCATCTTTGACCGAATGAGCGACATGTTTGCGGTATTTATTAATAGTTGTAATTTACATTATTTCTAAATATTTGCACCGTGCTGATGCTGCAAAAGAAGAAATTCCAGGCCGTATAAGTTTCAGATAATAAATGAAATAGCGATTTCGGTGGGAAACATCCGATACGAGTGGGCAGGACACTTGGCACGCTGGCCTTCACCAGTCGGGGCACTGAGTACCGGAGTCGGGAGGTCACATTGCAGTGTACAAGTCGTCGGTGAGGCCGCACACAGTTTTGGTCGCCCTGCTCCAGGAAAGATGCCATAGAGCTGGGAAGACTCCAGAGGGAGATTTACGGCGATATTGCAGGGACTCGAGGGACTGAGTCATGGAGAGAGGGAGGGAAGGGCGGTACTTTATTCCCGGGAGCGTAGTTGTAATCTTACAGAGTTGCATAAACCCAAGACGGACAGAGACAGAGTGCAGGCGCACAGACTTTTACCCTGGGTCGGGGTATCGACAACCAGACGGCTCAGGGTGGAGGTGAGAGTGGGTGAAAAAGGAGGAAGAGAAATGATCTGGGAGACGGAGGGTGTGGAGAGAACGGGGAGGGGAGAGAGAAAATTGGGCAGAGGGGTGCAGAAAGAGGTAGAGAGGGTAAAGAATTGGGTAGCGGGAGCGGCGAAAGAGCGGGCGAAGAAAGTGCGAGAGAGTGCCGAGAGAGAGAGAAAGAGAGAGAGCAAGCGTGACTGGGGAAGAGCGGGGCGGGGTGGGGAAATGATGAGAAATAAGTGGATAGATGGGTAGGCAGGTTTCACGGTGTCTGAGAATGGGAGTGCGAAATGAGTGGGAGAACAGAGTAGGAGGGAGCGGCAGTGAGGGTGGGGAGGGAATTTGGGATGATGGATGGAGGGAGAGTGGAAGAGAGAGAAGGAGGAGAAACAGGGGGTAGTCCCGTGATTCATGAAGCCCCCAATGGTTGTTGACACAGATCCTGGATGTTTTCAGGAATAGCTGGGTATAAAGGTGTAGACTTCTCGCAGATGAAACGACGATCACGATTGCAAGGGTAGTTCCTTCCTCTCGGTTGGCACTGAATGCAGACGGGTGTTCCAGAGGACACGTAGTACAGCAAACCAGAGGCCACTTTTCTATCAATGAAGGTTAAAAAATTTCAACACAGACAAAACAGCGCAGCAGTAAACCCGACCTTCGCGAAACTAATCTTGTTAAACAGCGCTCTCCTCACAGCCATGAGACCGTCCCCAAACTAATCACACTGACCCAATCGGTCCGGACAGCCCTGTGTCAGTCTCCAAACTAATGTTACAACACCGCGGACTCCTCACAGCCTGCGTTCCGTCGCCAGACTAATCACACTGACCCACCTTCTCTTCACAGTGCTGTATCAGTCCCCATACGAATCCAGCAGACGAACTCTACCTTGCCCCCAAATCTATTTCCGTCCCCAAACAAATCCCCCTGCCCAACCCTCTCCACACAGACTTATGACAGTCCCGAAATGAACCCCTAGGGCCTGCTTTCTTCCCGCAAAACTTTGGCGTTTCCCAAATTAATCCCATGGACCCTTCCTCTCCCAACAGCTTCGTGTCAGCATCCAAACTAATCCCACTGCACCGCCCTCAACCCACAGACACGGGTCCGTCGCAAAATTTGTACCACTGACAAACCCTCTCCCAAAGCCCTGCTTTAGTCCACAAACGAATCCCACTGACCCACTCTTTGCACACAGTCTCCAGACTAATTCAATTGTCCCACTCTCTCCCCTCAGATCTCTGTCAGTCCCTAAAGTAATCCCGCTGCCCAACTGTTCTTTCACAAATCAGCTCAGTCCCAAGTTTCCTCCATCTCCCCATAACTTCGTGTCACTCTCTAAATTAATTACGGTGCATCTCGCACTCCCCACAGCCCTGCGTCAGTCAGCAAAATAATGCCAGGGTACTGATCTCTCCCTAGAGTTCCTGCCAATCCTCAAGATGTCCCCAGTGCCCTACCCTTACTCGACAGACACGAATCATTCCCCAAAATATTCCCATTGTGCCTCCCTCACCTGACAACCTCGGACAGACTTGAAACAATCCCAGTGGCACCGCTTCTTCCAACAAACCTATTTCAGTCCGTAAACTGACCCAATTTTCTCCCGTCAGTACCGTGTCATCCCCAAACTCTCACCCCGCAGATCAATCCAAATCTTACCCTCTTTCGCATTTTCCAATCCAGTATGCAGGGATACGGGAGGCAAGAGCGCGGAAAACAAAACTCTGTGAAATTAAATTCATTTGATTAATGCCGAGAATAGGAAACTATTTACGGAGCCTCTCTCGGATTATTACAACATGAATGTGTGAAGGGAGACTGCGGAGGGAGGTTCTCTCTGTGTCTGACCCCGGGAGTGTGTGATGGGAAGGTGCGCAGGCGGCTTCACTCTGTGTCTGAACCCGGGAGTGTGCGATGAGACGGAGTGGAGGGAGATTCACTCTGTGCCTGAACCCGGGAGTGTGCGATGAGACGGAGTGGAGGGAGATTCACTCTGTTTATGACCCCGGGAGTGTGCGATGAGACGGAGTGGAGGAAGCTTCACTATTTACAGGGACCACCATTGTTCTTCTCATCCTGGTAAACGTTGGGAGCTGTGTGAATATCTCTTCTCGTGGTGTGACACTTACCGCTTCAACCTGTGAATTGATTTCGAGAAGCCTTGAATCAAAGTTTGAACACTCTTGCCTAGCTCTAAAGTAAGATGTTTCAAACGTGGAGAAGAAATAACACCGTTCTTCATATCTGACCCAATCCTTCGAACATTTTTCCACTGAAATGCAGGAGTAAAGAAAAATCAATCTCCCTCCACACCGTCCCGTCACACACTCCCGGGGTCACACACAGAGTGAATCTCCCCCCACACCGTTCCGTCACACACTCCCGGGGTCAGACACAGAGTGAATCTCCCTCCGCACCGTCTCATCACACACTCCCGGGGTCAGACACAGAGTGAATCTCCCTCCACACCGTCCCGTCACACACTCCCGGGGTCAGACACAGAGTGAATCTCCCTCCACACCGTCCCATCACACACTCCCGGGGTCAGACACAGAGTGAATCTCCCTCCACACCGTCCCATCACACACTCCCGGGGTCAGACACAGAGTGAATCTCCCTCCACACCGTCCCATCACACACTCCCGGGGTCAGACACAGAGTGAATCTCCCTCCACACCGTCCCATCACACACTCCCGGGGTCAGACACACAGAGTGAAACTCCCTCCACACCGTCCCAACACACACTCCCGGGGTCAGACGCAGAGTGAATCTCCCTCCACACCGTCCCATCACACACTCCCGGGGTCACACACAGAGTGAATCTCCCTCCACACCGTCCCATCACACACTCCCGGGGTCAGACACAGAGTGAATCTCCCTCCACACCGTCCCATCACACACTCCCGGGGTCAGACACAGAGTGAATCTCCCTCCGCACCTTCCCATCACACACTCCCGGGGTCAGACACAGAGTGAATCTCCCTCCACACCGCCCTATCACACACTCCCGGGGTCACACACAGAGTGAATCTCCCTCCACACCGTCCCATCACACACTCCCGGGGTCAGACACAGAGTGAATCTCCCACCACACCGTCCCATCACACACTCCCGGGGTCAGACACAGAGTGAATCTCCCTCCACACCGTCCCATCACACACTCCCGGGGTCAGACACAGAGTGAATCTCCCCCCGCACCGTCCCATCACACACTCCCGGGGTCACACACAGAGTGAATCTCCCTCCACACCGTCCCATCACACACTCCCGGGGTCAGACACAGAGTGAATCTCCCTCCACACCGTCCCGTCACACACTCCCGGGGTCAGACACAGACTGAATCTCCCTCCACACCGTCCCATCACACACTCCCGGGGTCAGACACAGAGTGAATCTCCCCCCACACCGTCCCATCACACTCTCCCGGGGTCAGACACAGACTGAATCTCCCCCCACACCGTCCCATCACACACTCCCGGGGTCAGACACAGAGTGAATCTCCCTCCACATCATCCCATCACACACTCCCGGGGTCACACACAGAGTGAATCTCCCTCCACACCGTCCCGTCACACACTCCCGGGGTCAGACACAGTGTGAATCTCCCTCCATACTGACCCATCACACATTCCCGGGGTTAGACACAGAGTGAATCCCCCTCCACACGGTCCCATCACACATTCCCGGGGTCAGACACAGAGTGAATCCCCCTCCACACGGTCCCATCACACACTCCCGGGGTCAAACACAGAGTGAATCCCCCTCCACACCGTCCCATCACACACTCCCGGGGTCAAACACAGAGTGAATCCCCCTCCGCACCGGCCCATCACACGCTCCCGTGGTCAGAAACAGAGTGAGTCTCCCTCCACACCGTCCCATCACACACTCCCGGGGTCAGACACAGAGTGAATCTCCCTCCACACCGTCCCAACACACACTCCCGGGGTCACACACAGAGTGAATCTCCCTCCATACTGACCCATCACACATTCCCGGGGTCAAACACAGAGTGAATCCCCCTCCGCACCGGCCCATCACACACTCCCTTGTTCAGTCACAGAGTGAATCTCCCTCGACATCGGCCCATCACACATTCCTGGGGACAGACACAGGGTGACTCTCCCTCGACACAGACCCGTCACACAGAGGTCAGACGCAGAGCGACGCACCCACCATACCGTCTTATCACACACTCCCATGGTCAGATATACAGAACAAAAATCCTTCCACCCTCTTTTATCTCCCTCCCTCCTCTCTCTCTCTCTCTCTCTCTCTCTCTCTCTCTCTCTCTCTCTCTCTCTCTCTCTCTCTCTCTCTCGCTCTCTCTCTCTCTCTCGCACTCTCTCTCTCTCATGAGGAGGTGGTGAGAGGGCGATGATGTTGCCTCACCTCTGCTACTGGTCAGGAATTGGCAGATTTGAACCTTGTTTCCGCTGACAGTTCTGAGCTTCGTTTCGAAGATGGAGATGTGGTTGTTGAGGACAGAAAGATTCTGGAGACAGGCGCCATGGGAGAGATTCAGACGGGAGTTCTCGGATGTCTTGGATTCAAGTCTTAACTTCAGCTCATGGATCTGATGTCGATATTGGATCTGTGTCCTGTTCATCTTCTGATACTGCTCCCAAAGTAGCTGGTAATCTCGGTAGGAGGTGATCTGAGACTGATGAATCTGTGACACTGAGAGAGATGGTGAAGGACGGTTAGAGTTTACACTGACCCGTGAGTCGGCGTCACGGTGTTGGGCGGGACGCAGTGGTGGTGTGTCAGTGACACGGTGCGGTGCTGTTCATGTCCAGCAGCGTATAAGTGTCACGGTGACGAGTGTTGCAGTGAAAGTGTGTTACTTTCGTGTCACAGTGAGAGGCGTGATTCTATCGCGGTGGAGATCGTGTATATATCATAGTTGCAGGTGTGTTGGACTTACAGCGAGGGACGTCTGCGCTACCGTGACGTGCGTGTCTGTGTCACACTGACCGGCACGTCAGTATCCCGATAAGAGATTTGTTGGCGTTACGATGGGGGCTGTGTAAGTATCACGGTGATTCTGGATTTCCTCTCACAGTGGGGGACTTGTCCGTGTTGCGGTGAGAGACGTGTCGGTGTCACTGTGACGTGTGTTTCGGTATCGCCTTGAGAAGTGCGTCAGTCAGGGGCATGTCGATGTCACAGTGAGGGTTACGTTGTTATCACTGTGAGTGCTATGTCTGTGTCACGGTGAGGGCCGTAAGCGTGTCGGGTACAGGGGCGTGTCCGTGTTACGGTGACAGGATCGTTGCTGTTAAGGTGAATGGCGTGTCGGTGTCAGGATGAGTCCTGATTGTGTAACGGTAACGGCCGTGTCATTGTCACGATTCGAGGTGTGTCAGGTTTCCGGCGAGAGGTGCTTCGGTGTTACGGTGAGGGGTGTGTCTGTGTTACGTTCAGGGGCGTGTCGTCATCACTGTGAGACTTTACGCTAACATGTTATTGCACTCTGCTTGTTTACTGCCGGACTCTACCCGGAGCCCGTTCGACTCACCGTAGGTCAAGAGCCCGGTCACTATCGCGACAAGAATGGTCGTAACGGGGCAGAGTAGGCAGATATTAAGGTACGATCTATTTCCGATGTTCTCTTTCGGCTGCTGTTTATGCGTACCTGTAAAGAGACCATTCACCGTGTGCGTGAATTCAGCCGTCTCCCCCAGTGGTACTTCCTTCCAGCCACCATCCGCACTCTCTCCTTCCACCACGATCAACCCCTCCCTCTCTCACTCCCATCTACTTTTATCCGTCATTGCTGTGAGTTCAAATTCCTTGTCTCGGTAATTGCTGAAAGCGTCTGCCTGATTCTATAGATTTTCGTTTCTCTCTCTAAGGTAATCGATGAAGTTACAGTCGTGGATCTTGACTATGGGAACATAATTTTGGCTTTTGACTAGGTCCCGCAGGGAGATTTATCCAGAGGATTATGATATATGGGATCCACGGGGGTATTTGCCGTTTCGATTCAGAGTTTATTAGTCTTCACAGTTGTATTATTCTTTGCCCGCTTTGTTGTTTTTTTTTGTTGTTGTTCCAGACATATGATGTATAGACGTTGGAAACATATATTCCTCAATAGACCCATCTGATCCTTGCTTCCTAAACCTCATGTATGCTGCCTTCCAGCTGACTAGATTTTCCACCTCACTGGTCACCCATGGTTCCTTCACCCTACCATTCTTTATCTTCGTCACCGGGACAAAGGTATCCCTAAAATCCCGCAAGAAACCTCTAAACATCGACCACATGTCTATAGTACATTTCCCTGCAAAAGCATCATCCCAATTCACACCCACAAGTTCCAGGTTTATAGCC